>NW_005842620.1:172902-175374 GCF_000455745.1 Alligator sinensis | reverse complement strand
AAAGAGTGTTTATACCGAATGCAACAGATTGGTAAGGACTGCTTCCAAATAAGTTAACGTTTATAGCCAGCAAACTTAATCATTGTCTTTTTAATGAAATATATACTGTGGGTTAATCAGGAGGAATAGATGGTGCTCATCTTTAAATGAGCAGAGTGGGAGGCTTTGTGCTGGGAGAAGCTAGTTACTTTGCGGAGAAAATTCTCTTGACAACAGTTGTTTGTTTGCCTGCTGAGAGAGGTGAGTAAAGGATTGTTTTATTTCCTTTGAGGGAGAAGAATAAATGAAACCATTTTTTTTTACCTCTTGAGGAAGAAGGGAGCCAAAGATTTGGTGTTAACTGTGAAAAAGGTGTTTGGGATTTTTAACTGTTTCTTTCTTCTAGTTTCCAGGAAGAATAATAGAATGGCTGTTTTTGTGTGTGTTTAAAGGAAAGGGAGAACCAAATGCTTTGTTTAAAGCCTGACACGTTTGTTTTATCATTGAATAACATGGTACCAATGACTGAAAGACGGTCGGCTCAAATACCCTCTTTGTTTGGACCTGGGATACCACTCTAGCAGATAAACTGCAGAAGAACTAATTATTCAAGGCTACCTTGACAAGACAAGGATGAAATCTCAGAACCCCTCTTAATATCAGTAGAGATGCTTCAAAAAAAAAAGCCCTTTTCCTGACCTGCTGACCTCATAGTCTCAAAGGTGTCACTCTACCCTGCCTTCTGCTGACCCCTGCTGGTCACCAGCTTTTTCTGTAGAGCAGACATCATTTCTGCTCAGCAGATGATGTAAAATGAATAGTTATCTTTGGTCTTACAATGTTTTAAAAGAAATCAGCATAACATACCTACATAAGTAATTTATTTTCAGTCCTGATGGGAGCAGAATTGCAAGATTAGTAAATGTCCTAATAGCTAAAAAAAACAAATCTACAGAGCAGTATGGGTCTTCCTGGTCTGGTCTCTCCTCTCTGCAAAGGTGGTACTAGAGACAACAATGATGGCTTTAAAAAGAAGCAGTAATATTAGACCTTTCTCCTTTTTAAGTTCAGTTGTGAATATCCAAAATTGTTATCTATGGAGAAATTCAAATTTCAAGTTTATCTTTGTCTTTCTCTTGATTAAACTATGCAAACTGCCTATTATTATTTAAGCAAAATATTTTGGGATATGCTTTTAAGGTATATCCCTACATGAGTTTGGAATGGATCGACAAAGCTCTATCAATAAGGTAGAAGAAATTATAATGTCATCTTTTGAGTTTTTCGATGCTACAGTAGTTGCCATAACTTTTTTCATGCCTGTTGTTTCTGATCATTGAGATGAAATGCCAATTTTGACCTGAAAACTTAAGGAAGCTAGACATCTAGTTTGGGGTTTGTTTTTTTTCTTTCTTTTC
This sequence comes from Alligator sinensis, assembly GCF_000455745.1. NCBI lineage: Eukaryota > Metazoa > Chordata > Crocodylia > Alligatoridae > Alligator > Alligator sinensis. The sequence continues at coordinate 173,977 of NW_005842620.1, read as the reverse complement.
TTGTCTCCTCCCCCCCCCCCCCCCCCCCCTGGCTGATGTGGACTCTTAAAAAAAACCAACAAAAAAACATTTGTCCATCAGTATGATTACACAGCATGGATAGAATCTTGGGTATATAACCTAAACAGTGTTTGGGTGGTATTTTGTGTTAAAAGAGTTTTGGACACTTAAGAAATGAATGAGACTTGTGGTCATCTTTCTACTGACTTCACAATATCTGTGGATATTTTGCAAGAAGTCTCTGGCATTTATTACTATGTGGCTGGTTTGTTTGTTTGTTTGTTTTGTGCATCAGAAGACGTTTGTCCATGCCCAGTAAAATGAAGTTACCAATAGTCTTGAGAGAAGCAATTGCCTTCCCATGTGATTGGCATTAGCCAATCTTTCTCAAGTTATTCCCTATTTAATTATAATTATTGTCCTTTCAGTGGCTTGCCTGCCAAAAAATACAGCATATTAGTTTTTAAGTGTAAGTGTTGGTCTTGCATGATAGATCTACTTTTTTTTTCGTAAGTTCCCTGAAAAAAGGACCATAATATAGTTGCCTTTGACAGATGTGAAGGGCTGTGATCTTGATTCCTGCCTCAAAGGAGAATGCTCACTCTAGAAGAGATCAAATATGGACAGTTGCGTTTTTAAAATTCAGTGTGGTTGGACAATTACAAAACGAGATGCTTTGATATTTTTTTGAAACCCACCCACCCCCCTGCCCCCCAAATCTGAAAGATTTAAAAAAAAAAAAATAATTAAGAGCTTTTTTTGACCTAGTTTCATCCTAGGCACTTTGCCAGGGAAACTGTCATCAAGTGGCTGTCCTGTGAAGGAAAGGGATTGCGGTCATTCTTTATTGAGATAATAAGCACATCTGGGCATTAGGACTACCAATAACAGTCCGTAACATAATAGATTAGTTCTGTGTCACGTGAAAAGGCATTCATGACCATAACAAGCTAAGATTGTCGGTGGACGTTTTCTTATCCTGCTGTCTGGCCTCACTATTTTTAAAGGTAGTTTGAGGAGGATCCTTCTGGACATTCCCACAAGGGTCTGCGTTTTTGTGTCGTGCTGGCCCCCC
>NW_005842620.1:172077-172891 GCF_000455745.1 Alligator sinensis | reverse complement strand
CCCCCCCGATCCTATTCAACATCTACTTTACTGCTGGGAAAACTAGTAATACAAGTGGCAGTATCAGCTTTTTCATTTACATCTGTTACACGTTAGAGTGGAGGGCACTAGTATTAAGGATTGATGTCAGGGTGACTGACTGTAACGCGTAGTGGAATATTGGAAAACATAACCCACAAATCTAAAATAGCTGGTTTATTGAGACAGATGACTCCCGGACATTGAAACGGTCTTAGTCTCCAGTTTTTGGACTCTGGTACACATAATAGAACACACAAAACAACTGAAAATAATTCCTTGCTACTGCTGCTAGCCACAATACTGCTTGTATTTTTATCTATGTCTGGTCTTCGTAATCCTATACTTTTTGACTTTCAGACATGACTCCTGGAACTTGGCTGTATTTTGGAATGAGTGCAGCGATTTCAGTTCAAATTGCAGTGGTAGTGTAGTAACGTTCACTTCCTAGTGCACTACACACTGTTGTCACTTATGAAAACGCTACATAGTCTCATGTAGCTTAGTCAATGCCTTGGAAGCCCTTAAAGGCATAAAATGAGACCATCTCATGCTTGTCTGAATAGACTCTTGCCTCAGTCCTGCTTACGATGCATATATACCTGAATCTTTCTCTGTATGCCCTGCTTCAAGAAGTAACATGAATCTTCATCTTATTTTCTGCCAGTTCCTTTTTCTCTTCATTTTTCTCTCTTTTTAAAAACGTATTCTTGCTAGGTTTTTTCACCTTTTTGTTTGGGTTTTCTCTCTTGCCTCTTTGGGAAGCCCTTAGACCTCTGCCTTTCTAACTGCTTCT
>NW_005842620.1:165283-172067 GCF_000455745.1 Alligator sinensis | reverse complement strand
AGTATGTTTTTCCTGACTGGTTTCTTTCCTTTGTCTGTCTGTTCTTTTTAGTTTACCCTTACACCTTTAATTTTCTCTTTTCTCTTTCCCCTTTTTCTTAGTGCAAAACTTGTCATACATATACATGCACATGAAATTCTAACAAGCTTCAGTAGCTTCTTGGTAACCAACTGTTTTCAACAATCTAAAATTAATTAGAATGCCCACAGTGATTTCCTTTCCTGTGGAAAGCAGCAAGAAGGTCATAGTCACTGCATCATCTCAACTTGTTTGTTCCAATGAGATGGAATATTAACTTTTTATGTGGTACAGTGGTTTTGGAGCAGCAGAAAACTGTGATGCATAATAATACAGGAAACTGTAATGGGAAGAAATCAAACCAGTGAGGCACATCTGTCACATCTGCATGATATGCAGAAATTCTTCTAGTAGGTCCACATGCTGCACAGTGTCCCTTCCACTCATTCTCCTGCCCTCTTTCCTTGCATGTTGATAATACCAGCTGCTAATGAGGTACCTGGCTAGAGAACAAAAATCTAGTCTAAAGAAGTAGGGGGTGGGAAGGAGGAGGTTACTCCTTTGCCAGTTTACAAATGAAGGTCACAAAGTACCAAGTGGTGCTGTTGAAGAATGATTTTGTTAATAAGTTTCTATTACAAAGTTTATGGACAAATTGTGCAGTGAGCTCATGGGTGTTCTTGTCGTTTTGCTGCTGTCAGTCACCTGCACCACCTTACCTGAAGCATTGAGATTTGATGTCAATTGGTCTCGTGATGGGAAGGTTCCCTGATTGTTATCCATGAAGAAATATAATTGGGCATTGAAGACATTGCCCTTTGAAGGCTGTAATCCGTGTCAAGGATAACTTGCAATCAAGAACTCAAGAGCAGCTTTGATGTCATTTGGAGTTATACCCCTGTTTATAGAAGGAGGCAACATTAGCTTACTGATGGAAAATACTTCCCAGCTCTATCTCCATTCAGGTAGCCTGACTAAACCAAGGCAAAACAAATTTCTTCCACAACAGCATCCCTGTTCCAGCCAATTAAATATCCACCCAGCAGATGTGACTGCTTTCTTGGGAGCAGGGTTCCATTTGTACCAGATCTTCCTCACTTATCTTCTCTCTGGCAATTAGTTGTACCACTTTTGCTGTGCCTGGAGTGATGTAAACTCAGCTTGCTAGGTTCTAGAGGCATTTATGCGCGCACTTTTTTTTTTTTTTTTTTTTTGTCGTGCGACACACTGGAGATCCTCTGCTTTGGACCAGACTCGATTAATTGAGTGTGCTCTGCATGTGAGCTGATGTGAACTGTGCTGTGTAGTTGTATAAGCAGTGAAATGCACATCACACAAAATGGTGGTGGTGTGCTTTTGAACTAAAGCACCTTATATGTTTTTAGTTCAAAAGCGCACCACTGCCACTTTCTCACCACTGCAGGCGACTGCAGTACATCACAGCGCTGGGTGCTCCCATGTGTAAAAATGTCCTAGATGTTTTAGACAATCCTAGTTTAAGTCTTTTCCCTATCCCTACTCCCCTGTCTCAACTATATTCATGGCCCGTCTTACAAGAATGTACTACTGCAAAAGGTACAGTTTCTCTTTGATCTCAGAATTATAGAAGAGGTTCCCTCCAAAGTACAAGGGTAGAGGGGGTTAAAGAGACCTATGAGGTTTGAAAACCCTCATGGAAAAGATAAACATAGGATGTGTGTCCCTTGCCTCCGTTATTTCCCTCCCTCTATTCCTTTTGAGTTCTTACCTTAACTAGCATGCTGTTCACATAAATATGGCTGTATTGATATCATCTGTTGCTCAGAGAATAGTCTTAAGCTGCAAACAGACATCAACATTGTGTTGCAATAATCTTTTTTTTTTTTTATGGTGGCACAAAACCCAAGCAAACGGATATCTCTAGCCCTTTGTTGCACCACAAATGCCTACATTTTGTGATGGTTATGACCCTAGTTATAATTTGTGCTGCCATTTTTGCAGCTGACATCTGTTTGCTTCTGGCAGGAGACTTTAGGCAGCCTGTGGCTTCCACGCTTCAGGAGGTCCAGTCCTGCGAGATGATGGCTCCAGGTGCTTTACCCTAACATGGGGAACACATCTGTAAGTGGGGGGCTTCCCACTTGTGGATGCATGCCCTAAGCTGAGGCATGGCAGTGTGATAGTGTCATGCCCCAGTATAGTGGCCGGGGGTGGTGGGATGGTTGCATTTATAAGTGTGCTTGCAGATCTGCACCTCTAAATTGGAGCATAGTACTAGGGTCCATTTTTCTGCAAGATCAGGCCCCTGAAGCCCTGGGAGTAGCAGGGGCCCAACTCTGTGGGACAACAGTCCCAGCATCATCTGTAGACCTTGGTGAAGCAGATCAGTTGTGCCATGATGTACTGTAGTACAGCTGCCTGTTCTCCAAAAATGACACTATTACCCTGAATGTAGTAGTCTGTCAGGAAAGGTTCTGCTCTAGCCTGACTCTATGCATCAGCTTGCAAAATTAAGATCTTTTGTGTTGATGGGACAAATGACAGCCTGTGTATTTTATTTGCCATGCCATGCAGTAGGGCTTGCAAATTTGGTTGAAGTTTGTGCATCAACCTGTCAGACATCTTGATTCATGTGACTGTCAGAGGTATATCGTTATTTGGGGGATGAGACAAGATTGTCTGCAAGGAGGTACACTAGTCTTCTCTTCTTGCAGAAATGTTGGTAGTAGAGTCAGCCATTCTAGGTTGGGAGAGCTTATCTTGGCACTCTGCCAATCCAAGAGGAAATCTTGCTTTTTTTTTTAGGTTGGATCAGAACCTTTACCAACAGACTACTGGAGTAAGGGTCACAAATGTCCATAACAAGGCTGGAAACAGATGTCACCTTTGAAGCGCAATGAGCTGTGTATGTAGAGAGTGTTTTCTACTTACACAAGTCTTGATATGAAGTTTTTGTTGCAAATAATCCAAAATTAGTGTTTAATATTTTCTGATAAATCCTTTTGTCTGGTTAGTTTAGGTCAGCCATAACAACCACATCCCTTGACTTGAAAGCCTCCGTGAGCTAACCTGAGAATTCTAGGTCCAGCTCGTCCCCCTGGTGAGCTGGTTTGTAGTAGACGCCCACTATCAAGTCCCTTTCCCCATGCCCCCCTTGCATTCTTACCCAGAGCGCTTCATTTTGCCCCTCCTCTGACTCCCTCCTGACCATCAAGGACATGTGTTGCTCTTTGACGTAGAGTGCTACACCCCTCCCCTTTTGTCCCTGCTCCGTCTTGCCTGTACAGCCTGTGTCCCTCGGTGTCCACTGCTTAGTTGTGGGTAGAATCCCACCAGGTTTCCGTGAGCCCCCACCTGGGCTGGGCCCTGGCGGTCTGCCATTTTACTCACCATTGCTGTAGAGCGAAGTGTCTTCCTCTCTCCTCTGTCAAAGCCTCTGACTTGGCTACTCCTGCTTGCCCGCCTTGCATGAACACCAGCACACCCTTACAGAGCGTGCCTTTTTGTGCGCTCAGTTTGCACGTGGCTTGGGAGCGCAGCTCCCTGCTGCTTGCTAAATGGGATCTGGGGGCTTTCCCTCTGGATCCGCTGCAGCTGCACCCACCCCCTCGACAGCAGCTGAAAGGTAAGCAGGGCGCCTCTGCCGCTGGTGCTTGTCTTGGGTGAGTGTGTCAAGGGCACATGTGCACTTGCAGCACACGTGCACCTGGTCCTGCTCCCAGTCCCAACCTCTGGTGCTCTGTCTGGGGGCAGACAATCCCCAACATACCTACCAGCTCAGAGGTGCCAAACTGACTAGCACCATAACTGAAAGAGACCTAGGGGTGATACTAGACAACAGTATGAGCATGAGCTGTCAGTGAATGCTGCAACCAGCAGAGCAAATAATAATATTCTGACATGTATCAACCGATGCATCTCAAGCAAAACCAAGGAAGTGATTCTTCCGCTCTACTCAGCATTGGTGAGACTGCAGCTGGAGTACTGCATCCTGATCTGGGCACCGCACTTCAACAAGGACGTAGAAAGCATGAAAGAGTCCAGAAAAGAGCCACCCATATGATCAGAGACTTGCAAGGCAAGCCATACAAGGAAAGGCTGAGGGACTTGGGCCTCTTCAGCCTAAAAAAGAGACAGCTGAGAGGGCACTTGGTAGCAGCTTACTGCTACATTGGAGAATACATCGAGGGCTTGGTGAACAAGTGTTCACCACGACACCCTTGGGTAAAATGAGGAGTAATGGCCACAAATTCCTGGAAAACCATTTTGGGCATAATGCTAGGAAAAACTTCTTCACAGTTAGGGTGTCCAGACTGTGGAATAAACTCCCTCCAGAGGTGGTGCAATCACCTACCCTGGAAATCTTCAAGAGGAGACTGGATGGTCCCCTTGCTTGGGTCACCTGACCCCAGTTGTCTTTCCTTACTAGTGCAGGGGGCTGGATCTGATGATTTTGCAAGGTCCCTTCAAGCCCCTTAGTCTCTGAATTACAAAATGTTTTTGGAGCAGTAATTGTTTTTATAAAGATTTCAAAAACATACTTTTATTCACATAAATGTACTGGCAACTAATTTTTTTTAAAAGGTTGTAAATATGATGAATTATCATCCCATTTTAAAAATGTGTTTTTTTTGTTTTTTTTTGTTTTGTTTTTTTTGTAATGAATATATCTCTTGCCATTTAACTGAGCTCTTGTACTAAACTACAGCATTATCCATACAAGCCTTGTAGAAAGATTTTGTTTCATGAAAGCAAATCAAGTTGTTTTTGTTTTTGTGTGGGTTTTTTTTAATATTCTTTTACTTGGAAGGACACCTGTTTCTGATGATTCATTGACAGCAGAGGAGTCCATGTAATTCCATTATAAATAGATAAGAGAATGGCTTGTTTTAAATCCATGTGGAAGTTGTTAGTGCATTTGAGAGACTATGAAAACAAGCCCAGTATAAACTGCTGCTTTTAATTATTTGAATAAAGGAACCTTTTTTATTAATATTGATACAGCTAATTGACTGCCTCTCTATAATGAATGCCCTCTTTTTAATTAACTTTTCTCTTGGCCCAATGGGGGTTTGCTATAATAAGGTTGCATGGCAATTTGGCTTGCTGAGTGCTGTTTTTTGTCTTTTTTTTGTGGGGGGGGAAGGAGTCAAGTGTGAAACGATAAATCTGTGTAGAGTTCTTCTCTTAGGCTTGGTAAATATATTTGTCTCCGTACACTGAATTTTTTTTTTTTTTTGAAGCAAAATTCTATGGTAGCTCTCTGGCTAAGAAACTAGATTTTATTTATTTATTTTTTTTTTAAATTTTCCTTCCAGATTAGGCATGGCTGAAGTTTCCCGTAAGCCTCTCATCAGAAATCATGAAGGGAAGTTATTAGATTTTAGAAAATGGCTGTGAGCAGATTGATTGTAGTCATGCAGATTTTTTTAAAATAATGGATGTGGTCCAGTAGCTTCTGTTGGAAAAGGTGGCACTGCTTGTTTTGCAGGTTTATTCCACCTGCTAGTTGATCCATTGAAATTGTTGCACTAGATTCTGAAAGTTTTCAGGAATTGTAGCCTGTTTTCAAAAGTTCTTTTCCCCTGGAGACTGGTATCTGTGTAGCTTTCAGTGGAATAATTGCAAGAGAAACAGTTTTTGATAAGGGGGGGAGGTGTGAACTAGCAATTTCCCTAGACCAGTGGTGGTGGTGTTTTGTGGGGTTTTTTTCCTCTTTTTAAGGTTGGAAGGGGTGATTATAGTAGTCTAAGGTAAAATTTTAACAAGTGCCTGCCCCTGATTCCACAGGGATTCTTGCATGAGGCCCCCAGCCTTTAAGGTGTGTTCAGAGACATGATGTAAAGGTGGACCTCGGCATAGCTTCTAGTGAAGGTGAGCCCATGGCTCCTTGGATTCTGGGACTAGGAGGGTAACAGCACCCTTTTGGTGTCTCTTGCCATTTTTTGTAATGTTGTTTATCTCCACTGAATCTGTCTGATCCTTGCTTCAAGATGCACTCACTAGTAGAAGAGCTTCTTGAGATTCAGTGATGGTTTATAGATATTGCCATTTTATGATCTTATGTAACTTAACCCTGGGATGGTTTAGTCAGGGATGATCCTGCCTTGAGCAGGGGGCTGGACTATATGATCTTGTAAATTCGCTTCCAGCCCTACTCTCCTATGATCCTATTAATAGATACCTATTTATCAGGGATCAGTTTACCTCTTAGACTCCACCTTTAAACACAAGGTGCTTGACTGTGTGCTTAGTTAAGTTTTACAAAACGATACATTTCACTGCTGGTTTCTCCAGTTGGCATCTGGCAGCTTTAAAGAATAGGGTACCTTATTTGTGTGTGTGCGTTGTTTTTTTTTTTTTTTAAAGTTTTTGTTTTTAACTTTGTTTTTTTTAAAATCCAGTTTCTTTGTGAAACTGATCAATCTGTGTTCACTATCCAAACAGAAGGAAATGGAAGAAGTAAAAAAAATAAATATAAATAGAGCATATAATCAACTTGAGCTTTAACTTTTGTTTTTTCCCCTCCCCATTTTGTCCATTTTAAACGGCATTTGTCTGATAAAGCCTTTCTGATCTCAAAAATCATAGATTCTTATTACTTATATTATGACGGGGTGCTGTTGGTCTTGAATATAAATACAAAAAGATGGGAGTGATGCAACTTTTGGGGAGGTCTGCCTTACTGTTTGCGAACTGGGAGACCAGAAACTCGGAACTTTCTTCTGTGTGCAGTTTTAGTGCCTCGAACCCTAGTCAAAATTGAGGTCCGTATAATATTTGTCAG
>NW_005842620.1:149813-165267 GCF_000455745.1 Alligator sinensis | reverse complement strand
TCCTCTTGCCCTCAGTGTGAAGGTTTCTGCATATGCTTTGCATACACTGAAACCAATTGCTTGATTGTATGTATGAATAAAATAAAAAGTAGGGGTCCTATGAGAACCGTAGTCCTCAGTCATAATATCTGGAGTAAATAAAATGTTTGTTCAGCTGCAATTGACCTTTTATCCCTTAAATTCCTGAACTGTAAATATTTGGTGTATAAGAAGCATAATTGCATTGTTTTCCAGGATCTTGTATGACACGCGTCGTTATGGTGTCAGAATACCTTCTGGTAGTGTGTGTGTGTGTGTGTGTGTGTGTGTGGTGATCTGACTGACACATGTAATGTGGCTTTCTTGTTACTCTCCCTCTTTCTGTCTCTTTGTGGCATGAGCTGCTTGAATTATGGGGTATTTTTTGTTTTGATAAGATTCCTTTTTGTGTATGTTGCTACCTTTCTAATACTTGAGAGAGGCAAAATCATAGAAGTGGATTTTATAGTTGGTGAGGTTTGTGATGATCTTTGTTCCCAAAGAAGTTTTATTCCATGTTCTTAGCCCAGCTCCCAAGAAAGCTTAGTCTCCCACACCAGGTATACCTCAGCCCTAAAGTACAGAGCTCCAGCATACCTGAGGAGGCAGGTTGTCAGTTCTGATCTTTACCAGGGAGCTTTTAGGCAGTGCATTTAGATTTCTTGGTCTAGGCACCAGTCACTCTTGGAGAGCAGGACAGAAGCTCTGAATTTTGATGATACTTTGTGGGGAAAATGAGCATAGGAGGTCAAGTTAGTGCTTTGTGATAACCCACATTAGTAAAAGAGTTAACACTTTTTTTTCTGACATCTCTCAAACATTTTCTCTGATAGCTCCCATGAAAACTTTTTGCACTGTAACTGATGCAGTCTACTCTAGTAAACTTCCAAAGACAATTTGGACAATGAAACCTGGAAATGTTTTCATGTAGGTATTGGGAAGAGTGTGAGATTTGTCAGACTGAACTGGGTTCAGCCTCCATCTTCCCCTCGCTCTTTGGAGTATAACACTTGAATGAATTTCAGTCCAATATATGCCCTACTGTAGGTATTCACATGCCATGGCAATGCCAGAGGGATTTGAAATGCTGCTGTAATGTAACACTTGTATTGTCTTTTACAGTGTACTTTGTAGTGTGAAATGGAGGCACCCAGGTATGCTGTGACCCAAGTTCCTCCTTCATGTTTGTATGACTCAGAAGGGTAGACATTTGAGATGTATTTTTTTCTCACTTTTCTTTAACCATATGTGTCAAGTTAGAGTTGCTCAGAAAGAAGGAAATGACAAAGTGGATATGTTTTCTAATTGATGCAAAAGTTCCCAGGCAAAGGCACAAAACAGATCAGTTAAATTGCTGACTTCCTTTTTTTTTTTCTTCTTTTTCCTTTTGGCTTACAAACAAGGTTTTTCCATGTGTAAGTGTGGCATATGACCTGCCTGGTTCAGTTTTCCTGCTTTCAGAGGCATCATTTAGCATCTATATTGTAGTTAGTGACTTTTGTTTTACCCTGTGGAGTCTCTTTGGCTGTACTCTTATGTATTCTTATCAGCTGTCTTAGATTTCAGCTTTGTCAAACTTCAGATGTACCATATTTTCATGGTGTTGCATATTCAAGGTGATTTGTAAATGAAACTTTAGATTTACTTAAAAGCTTCCAAAGTAAATTTTATTATCAGTGGAACTGTTGTACTGTATGTGGAGTTCCTGGTAATTTTTGTCTTATAAAAAGAACTGGATTTAGTACTTCAGTCTAACTTGACCGTAGGAATTAACCTGTGCAAAGTAATAACATCACAACAGGCTGTCCTAAGCTGCTTAATGTTATTGAGTATTTAATACATGCAAAATGACTTCACAGGGAAAATTTACAAAACCTGCAAATAGACAAATAGCAATCACAAAGGAGAATTAATATTTAATAATTAAACAACGTTAAATTAAGTGAAAACATGCAGTTGTGGGTTTTTTAACTTATTATTTTTATGCTAGTACACTGGCATTCATAAAGAACATTTTTGAGGCTAATACTGTTAAATTTTTAGTGTTTAATGTCCATATAAAACTTGGTTACAGAAAACAAATTTAATGTGTGCGCCTGTATTATATATCTATAATTTTTAGCTACTATGGCTCTTAAACATAATGTTATGGATCAGTTATTATCATAAATGTTAGCCCCTGGATTAACATTGCTCATTGCGCATAAACAGAAAGATAGACATTTGCTCAGTAGAAGTGTCCTAAAATTGAATTTTTAGGGGTGAAAACGAAGTTGGAGGCAGATTGTCTTCCTACTTGGAGAAACTGAATGTTTAGGCTCTGCCCTTTCCACTGAGCATAATGTTTGTCACTGAAGATCCTACAGCTTAACTGTGTTTGGAGAGAGCTGCAGCTGCAGTGCAGCTTGGCTTTGTGACATAGGCATACTTTAAACTGCATGAAGCCTGGATGCCTTGCCTTGGGATTAATCCACTACTACTGAGACACAGGATTTGAGGTCTCGCATAAAACGGAGAGGGGGCAACTATCAGCTTCCTGTTGTTTTGTTGCTTCATACCTGAAGAGCCAGCAGCTTTTTCTTTATTATGAATGAACAAGATTATGAGGAAGGTGGGCCAAGCTCGGGTGAGTCTGTTCTTTAAATACAAATGTTTTATATTTGACAGCTATTCTGACTTTTGTTGGAAGTCCAATTGAAGCTTCTGCAGAGTGGAGGTGACTTGTTAATTTTTTTTAGCATCAAGGGTATGTTCTACTAGATTTTAGTAACAATACTAACAACACTATACTTGAGTTCAATAACAATATTTCTTACATTACTAAATGTTTAATTGTAATTAGCGTACTGACGAGAGAGGGTGATGCAGGATCAGAATCCTCTGTTACATAAAAGGCTTAGAGAGAGGCAGCTTAAGATGCCTCATTCTGCTTTTCCATATAATTTAAGTAAACAGCACTTGTCAGTGACATAAATAGCTCAAGATAAATTAATTTGTGTTTTGCAGCGGCTGCTATTTTTTAAGCACTTGTTTACCTGGAATTATTTTTGTAAAATAATGTAACTTGATTAATGTTCATGGGTTTATTAAAACCTCTTAACTGTAGTATACCTAAACTAACACATGTTTTGCATGTGCTAACTAAAATTACTATACATTTTTCTGGAACAAACCTGTGAGTGTTTTCCTAATATCTAGGCATGATGAGGAAGATACTATTACAGTTTGTGCTGTGAGTTTAAACTGACTTCTAATATGTCACCTTATTCTGCTTTAAATTACATTTTTAGCTTTATTTTTTGTTTTAATGGCTTTTAAAATAGTAGATACATGGGGAATAGGATGAAGAGGAAACACCTGCGTCCAGTCTACAGATAGGTTCCTGTAAATTTGTTATAGAACAAGCCCTAATCCTTTTTTCTTTTTGCATAAAGATATAATATAGTATAGTGTATAATGTTAGAGTAAGAAAGTTAATGCAGCCAAGTGCTAATGAAGAATGTGGAATGAGGTGGGAGCTTGAAGAAGGACTGGGGAAACTCTTGTATATTAACTCAATAAATAGGCTGTATAACAATTTCTATAAGTAAGTTTTGCTTAAAGCAGTCATTAAGTGAACAAAATAGTGTTTTCTCATGAGTAATTAGAATCTGAACAAAAATCAAAAGTCTCTCTCTCTCTCTCTCTCTCGCGTATATATCGCATGTTGAAAGTGAAGCGTCCCAATGGAAAGGTGCTATGAAAGGTCATATTCAAGGACTCTTTGTAAACTATTTTGAGGGTCAGAATAGAGTGATATTTAAAAACAAAAGGTAGAAAAATCTCTTGGACTGCTTGTGAAACTGTATCCCCAGCTAAACTGCCTTAAATTACAAATCTGAGTCATGCTGATGAGTTTATACCTCATCCAAACAATCCCTGTCAGTGCTCTTAAATAGAAGTTTCTAGCTTTTGTCAAGGTAATGCTGCTGGCTGGGTTGGGGGCCCCACTGTACTAGGGGTTGTAATTAAAGACAGACAGTCCTTGTCTGGGAAGGCTCATGAACTAAAAAGCACAAAAAGGTGTAATGATAGTGGACGAGGCTACAACATATAAACAAATGACACTGCTGAAGAGCTGACACAGCTCTTCTGAAATTTTGTTTTATTTTGTCTTTAATAATTGAAGCTTGAGGAAAGGAGCTGGTAAAGGAAAGATGAGGAGGGGAATACTTACAGCTTGTTACTTGCCTAGGCATGTCATCATTGATTTTGTGGGTTAGAGGTAAGCCGAGAGAGGGGTAGGCTGGTAGCCATATAGATTTTTTTTTTTTTTTTTTTTATCATAAAGCTTTTTTTTCTCTGCAAAGGAGAACTCCTTATTACTTTGTTCAGCTAGGTAAGGTGGAGTTCGTTTTGAAGGAACTTGAGTTACAGACGAGAAGTATTTTATTTATTGTGGAAATAAAGGTTGAGTCGGTATCAAATGGGCAAGAGTATGGTCAGCACGTGAGCAGACTTGAGTGGAGCAAGACCAGAAAAGTGAAGGCAAGAGTAATTAAGCCATGAAATGAGGAGGGTGTGGATAAGAAGTTTGCCCTGCACAACAAGGGAAGCTCCATTTTTTATTTTATTTTTTTAAAAGAGATGGGGGAGAGGGGCAAAACTTTAAGACGCGCTCAATATGTGCAAACAATGGAGAACCAAATCAAAGATGTTACCTAGAATCAACCTTGAGTAAGTGAGGTGACAGTGGTGGTGTTCAGTATGATGGTGAGAGGAGGGCTTTTGGGAAAACACCAAGAGCTTGGTTTTAGATGTGTTCAGGTTATGGCAGGGGTGGGCAATTATTTTGGGCAGAGGGCCACTTACTGAGTTTTGGCAAGCCATTGAGGGCTGCATGATGGGCAGCCCAGGGCAGATTAATATTAATTTTCTAAATTTTTTTAGGGGCCCCGTGGGCTGGATAGAATGTCCTGGTGAGCCACATCTGGCCCCCGGGCTGCATTTTGCCCACCCCTGGGTTAAGGTGACAGCTGGGCATCTTCTGGAAAAGATGTTAGAATGACAAACTGGCACACGAGATGGAAAGGGGAGAGAAATTTAGAGACGTTTGTCATGAGCAGAAAGGTGTCAGCTAAAGCATGTGTGTAGGTGGGAACTCGTAGAGGTAGGTTTTAGAGGAGAAGGACCAACAGTTTAAAGTTCAAAAGACTTAGTTTTTCTGTTTTCAGATGGACAAATACAGACTATTCTTTATCTAAGGTAGAAAGTCTAGCAAGAAGAACCAGTATCCTTGCAGTAGAAGATGGTGCCAAGTCACTTAAATTAAGTGACTACTGACTTCACTTTCATATAGAGCCTGGGTTTTTTTTGAGTGACTGCTTCCCCCCACAGCAGCTTCCTGACCCTTTCCAGGAGCATAATTACAGCAGCACAAGCTGGGGCAGGGAGGGGTCTGGAAATTAAGGGGTAGAGAAGAGTTATTATGTTGGTGCACTTTTCTCTCAAGTAAGGAATGATTCATCCATGTAGTGGACATGACTACATAACCATCTAATGCAACGCCACTGCTTTGAATGGTACTAACTAGGAAAACCCAGTTAATAAGGTGTTTGGGGGGGCTTTTTAGTTAAATACCTAGAATTTCAGAACCTTGAGTTAATGAAAAGTCTGGGCAAAGAAAGAAATTGGCAGGCTCTGGCATTAGATCTGTTTTCAGTGGGAGCAAATTCCAGGAGCAAAGGTCTGTTACTAAAAATACCATGCTTCTGATTTCTTTTGTGATTCATCTATAAGGCTAGATAACTTCATTCAACTGGAATGATGTAACTGACATGGCAGGTTTGGTATGAGAGGTACCTAGGTCAGTAAGGTCTTTTATACGTAGTAATGAGAGAGCTGATTTTTCATTAAAAAGTGGACTGACGGCTAATGCTGAGCATTGAACAAATGGCCGTGCAGCTCTGCTCTGCCTTAGTGAAGGCTTGCAAGTGACATTCAGGTTAAGTTCTGTTAATTGGTAGTGTTGATTCTAGAACAGTGATTCTCAATCTTGTTAGACACGGGGCACCTCTTTGCTTTCACTTGTCTCTTGTCTATGGGGGGGGTGGGGGGGAAAAATAAAGCAATTTTGTTGCAAAAAACTCAGAAGGACTCCAAGATGTCAGAATGTTTTTTTTGACACTATAGACTTCTATTTGAAGTCTTTGGGTTTACCTTGTGAACGGTGTGTCAGTATTTATACTCTTAAAAGGATCTCTTGACACTTCAGGGTGCTGTAGCTCTTTTGGTTGAGAATCACTCTTTTAAGTAAATACAGGTTATGAATAACTGAATAAGACTTGGTCGTAACAAGTGGAAAGTCTACTCTGTTGAACAATTGAAGATGGTGCAAAATGGCACTTTTTTGTTACTGTTGCTATTCTGAAATGCAGTTGCAATGATGAATCTAGTAAAATCTTGAAGTGTAAAATACTCTTACAAGTGAAAGTCAGGTATCCAGCAACTGTAATGGTAAAAGACTTAATTAGGTTTCCTCTCCCAATAATCATCAGCATTACTGTGACCGGGGATGATCTTAAACTAACTGATTTAAAAAAATTTTTTTTTTTCCATCTAGGAAATTGATTCATTGTTTTACTTGCAAAATACTATCCATTGATAGCTGCTGAGAAGTTGCCATAAAAATTGCAATTAAAGATTAACCTTAAAATAAATGATCACAAACTTGATTCAGTTTAAATTAGAAAATTGAAAGTAGGTCTGTAAGTAGACAAGGTTCTTTGGGTAAATGTGATTATCTTTTATTAGACCAACTAAATCATTGGAAAAAATGTTCTTTGTAAGCTTTCGGGCACAAACACCCTTCTTTAGGCATGGGGAGAGTCTGTAATTGGAAAAAGGTAAACTGAAAACAAGAGTAGTTGGTGAAATCTTTTTGATGTCTGAGGGGTTCAGGTACATGACTGCATCCTCAAATTGGAGAGTCATTATACCTGTGACTTATAGAAATTCCTTTTTTTTTTTTTTTTTTAATTTGTATGCCAAGCAAGGATTAGGAACTTGTAGGGAAGGGCTCTACAGTATGGGTAGGTAAACCCTAGCATGGGTACCAGGGCGTGGCACATGAAAGCATTTTGCTTAGCACGTATGCTTCAGGATGGATGGCAGAGAAGGAGGCTGTGCTGCCACAACAAGGATTGGGCCCCTTGTGGCTTCCCCACTGTCTGCCTCCAACTTGTCAACATCTTGCAAGGTGAGGTTGCAGGTATGTTTGGCACTCTGCCCACAGATGTTTCTGCCCCTGCTCTAGACCTTACTGAATAAGTAACTTAAAAGAATATTAGGAGAAAGCAGAGTGCCTACAAAGAAGGGAGGGGGGGAGGAAGGGCTGTTCAGCAAAGACTGCTGTATCTTGGCGAGATATAGATATATATAGGTAAAGCAAGAATTGCCAAAGTACAACTAATGATTTTTTTTTTTTTTTTTTTTAAGTTTAATGAGAATAATACATTGTTGCATATACACGAGCTCAAGCTGTGGTTCTGAGCTGGTCCCAAGCTGATACCATCCACTTACGATTGAGTGCACTGTCCAGTACTCACTGCCCCTTTGGTGAATCGGTAGTTTAAGTTAATTATTTAGGGTGAGTGTTGGATAGGGTGAGTGTTGGATCTGTTGTCTGGCTCAATCCATGGCAATGCAGCAATGGTAGTCATTTGTAGATGTACCATAGGGCTGGGACTGCAAGCCAGCAGGCAACCTGCTATTGGAGTAATAGTGTGGCCTAAAGCAGTGGTTCTCGACCCTTTTTTTGGTATCGGGACCCATTTGTAAACATCCATGGCCAGTTCCAACCCAGTGTCCCTTGCTCTCAACCTGCTCTCCCTACCCCCAGCCCTCCAGTGTGTGGGGCAGGAAGGTGGTTGTATGGGGGGCCCCAAACAGCCCCTTGCAGGCTGGAACTCTGCCAGCCTGCAAGGGAAAAGCCACCATTTCCCATGTGGTTTTTTTTTGTTTTGTTTTGTTTTCCTCCATTACAGGATAATCAATTTTTAAAATGTATTGATCCATTTCTAAAGCATGTTTGCAACCCTTTTGTATAGTCTTGCAGCCTACTTTTGGGTCACAACCCATGGGTTGAGAAACACTGGCCTAAAGTGACATGCTGTTACCATTGAACCTGAGCCACACACATGTACTGTGAATTCAAGTCCTATTCTTGCTTTTCATCAGTAGTCTGTCCTAAGCTGGTCACTGGAAAGTGGTTCCTTTTGGAAATTGCACCATAGAGCACTGCACTAGTGCTTTTTGGGAGAGAGATGCTTCAATATGTTCTAAAAGTCTAAAATCTACATGTGTTGTTTGCAAAGCTTCTGCGCTGGTCAGAGCTGCGACTACTGTACAGAGAAAAGGGCAAATGTGTGGCCACTGGGCACAAAGGGAATTCCCTCTTCCTTCCCCAAGTGAGAAACTTCTTGTCATTCTGATTGCTCTGAAATTAAATGTTTAGTGAGACTGACTTGAAAATGCATGTGCCACCACAGGAACCTAGCTGGAGTTTGGCAGGGAATTTCTAAGCTCATTCTGTTTGAACACAATGAGGTTTAATGCAGTACAGATGCAGGACTACACCTCTGAGGAAAGAATGGAGGACATACCTAACTAAAACCAGGACTGTATCTCAGAAAAATAGAATCTGGGGAAGGAGTTAGGGTCAAACTGGACAAGAATTTCAGCCTGATAATCCCAGTGTAGTGATGTGGTAAACATGTGATCCTTGGATGTAAGGGCATAATGGACAACTATACCACTTCATGCAATGTTGATGAGGCTACTCCTTGGATACTGCATTCAGTTTCAATGCACATGCTTTAAAAAGATGTTAGAAAGATAGAGACAGTGCAGAAAAGGTTGATTAAAAATATTTTGAGCCTTAAAGAAAATACAGGGTGAAACTATTCTTCTTTAGCTTTTCAAGAGAGACCGAGGTAGGACTTAATTACTGGATTAAAACCTTCAGAGAGAAAATACCAGGTACTAAAAAGCTCTAAGCTGGCACGCATCAATAGCTGGAAGTTTTCTTTTTCTTTTTAAAATCAAACTAGAGGTTTATCTTAAAGGTAAGATTAATCATTGTTCTTTAGCAATCCCTCTCAGTCAAGGAAGATAGTCTTCCACGATTGTCTGAAGAATCTGCAGGTCTGAAGAATGCTGATGAGACCGATCCGAGATCAACAGACTCTGCTGTAACTTGGGCATGTGTTTCTGTGCGGGGTGGGTGGCTCCAGAATCTTGATTCAGTCCATGGCATGCTGTTCCTACTTCTCCCGTTTTTTCCATCTCCTGTTGTCATCGTGAGGTTTCAATCATTGTAACAAGCTTGTGAATTCTCTGTTTATTGATGACTTCAAATCAAGAAGAGCTGTCTTTCTGGCAGATATGCTTTGATCCACCCCCAAATATGAGGCCTAGTGCAGCGGATTTTGGGTAATGTTCCCTGGCTTGAAGTATATGGGGGGTCAGATTAGGTGATCTAATGTCTTTGGCCTTAAAATGTACAGAAGAGTTCTATGGCTTAAATTTAGGGGAATTTGGTTAGGGGATTCCAAAGTTACTGCCGCTACTAAAATGAGCTGCTTATAAAAATTTCGGATTCTCCAAACAGTTTTGATACGGAAACAGAGCCTTAGTTTTAACTTGTATTGTGACATTTATAGCATGGACTGTCTTTAGGATCAAATATTAAATGATCCCAAGGGGTAGTTAACAAATATTTTTGCTCTGATTTCTGTATTCCCTAAGTGGTTTTGGGGATGTCTGCTCATAGGCAGTTATGGAGACCACTGTTCTCCTGGTAATTCTTTTGTGGCACACTTCTAATCTACTCAGATTGGGTCTTGGAGGAATAAATATTGTTCTTTGAATATAAGGACCATCCATTTGAATCACGATCTTCAGGGTTTTTTGTGTTTTGTGAACAGAAGTTATTTCATTGTACCTTTTTCATAATACGTCTGAACGCATGAATAGTATTAGCCAGTTTAGTAGTTGTTTCATAGTTGGTAGGGTCAGAAGGGACCTGAGCAGATCATCAAGTCTGCCCCCCTGCCATGGGCAGGAAAGAGTACTGGGGTCAAATGCCCCCGGCTAGCTGTTCATCCAGCCTCCTCTTAAAGACCCCTAGGGTAGGAGCCAGCACCACTTCTCTTAGAAGTTGGTTCCAGATCCTAGCCGCTCTAACTGTGAAGTAGCGCCTCCTGATGTCTAGCCTGAATCTACCCTCTACCAGCTTGTGACTGTGATTTCTTGTCACTCCTGGTAGTGCTCAGGGGAACAGGGACTCCCCCAATGCCTGCTGGTCCCCTCTGACTAGTTAGTAAATGGCCACTAGATCCCCCCACCTCAGACTTCTCTTGTGGAGGCTGAACAGGTTCAGGTCCCTCAGCCTCTCCTCGTAGGGTCTTCCCTGCTGACCCCTGACCATGTGGGTGGCCCTCTTCTGGACCCTCTCCATGTTGTCCACATCCCTCCTGAACTGTGGCGCCCAGAACTGGACGCAGTACTCCAGCTGCATCCTGACCAGTGTCGCAGAGAGGGGGAGGATCACCTCCTTGGACCTGCTTGAGATACATCTGTGGACGCATGACAAGGTATGATTGGGCCTTCCTGACCGCATCCCCACACTGTTGGCCCATGTTCATTTTGGCATCAGTAATGACTCCAAGATCCTTCTCTGCCTTTGCACTGATGAGAAGGGAGTTGCCCAGCCTGTAGGTATGCTGCTGGTTCTTCCTCCCCAGATGCAGCACAGGCACTTTTCAGTGTTGAAACCCATCCTGTTCTCATCCACCCACCCCTGTAACCTGTCCAGATCTGATTGCAGCCTATTCCTTCTAGTGTGCCCACTTCACCCCACATCTTAGTGTCATCTGCAAATTTGAGCAGGGTGCTTTTTACCCCTTTGTGTGCCACATAGGAGTCCTCTAACCATCTCCCAAAGCCCTGATCTGGGGCCATTTGGATGGGTTGTGTTTTATCTGGCATATGTGGTCTGATATGCAGTTTGGAAGCTGGGATGTTGTAGGAGGGATCAGTTGTGCTGCTGAGGATATTGCTGGAAGTCTTGTACTGGACTCTGGCTAGACTCAGCCAGTTGTGTGCTAGGACTGTCTTGCTGGGCAGCAGAAGGCATGCTGGAATAGGAAGAAGTGTATTGGGTGCATGGCACATGCAGACAGTGCTGAAAACAAGGTGGGTGAAAAGTGGAACCTTTATAACAATGAGTGGAACTTGCATTGCAGGATTCGGAGCTACTTTTTCTGGTTTTGTTCATTTATTGGTGCCACGGAAAGGTTTGGAGCTAGGCAGAGCTGGTCACTTGGTCGCAATGAGGTTTTCCCAGGAAGATTTTTTTCATTTTCTTCTCCAACCAACAAATCTCCCTCTTCTCAGACTCCCCAGCTCCCAGTTTGTCATGCTCCATCTCTACTTCCTTAAGATCCGGGGGAAATTCTTGATTCACAAGGTAAACCTTGTTAATACAAGGTTGGGCTTTACTGGTAATGTTTTATGCTCTTCATGATTAGTAAAGGCATCTGTACTCTAACTTTTGAGAAACGGGAAATAAGTAGTTGAGGTAAAACAAACTTTAAACTGGAGGACACAGTTAGGTAATGTCTCTCATACTGGTCTCCTACACAACTGTAACTCCACCTACTTTGATTTAATGCCTTTAGTCCATGTGAGGGATTTCACACCATGCTTAGGAAGTATCCAAAGTGCACTAGAATATTGTACTTGTATGTTTTTTCCTTTTTTGAGGGGTGGAGGTGGCTGAGGGAGGACTTGGCCAAGGTCAAGCCTGGGAACACACATAGTGAGACGATGACCCCCCTTGCCCTGTGAGCTGCACAAGTGTTGATGACTGTTGGTGCTAGCTTGAGCTTGGAGCAGTGATATTTCAGGTCAGCAGGGGCATGGAGGACTAAAAGGTGTGAACAACCCCCCCCCCACACACACACACACACACGCACTTGGTCTGTTTCTCCAAACAAATCTCCAGGGATGTGTTGGGTTTGTATCCTGTATTCTAGTGGTTCTCAAACTTTCTAAACTCCAAGGTACCCCTTGGAAAGTGCCATCACTTAGCTTTCAGTTGTGTTTTTCTGTGGAAAAAATAATAGAGTAATTCTCCTGTTTCAAAAAACTCAGATTAGAACAAGTCAAAATTGTTTTCTTGCTGAAATTGATTCCTATTTGAAGTCTGTGGCTTACCTTGTGAATCGCCTGTCAGTGTTTGTGCACCTAACTGTGCTAATATTGAGTAACAAGCTTAAATAGGCTCTTGTAGCACTCTGGTTGAGATTCACTGCTTTATTCCATCTGGGAGGGATTCTCTCCAGGACATCATCTCTTGCTCTTGGTGTACAGTCTTATGACTCCCTCCTCCCACCCGCTCCCCCACCCCCTCCAATGATAGCTGGGAGTCCCCAGGATGATAGTACAGCATAGGAGAAGGGGAGGGCAAGTGCCACCATGAGACTGGCACTGTTGGTGGCAGTTTCAGAGGGCACAGAGAATATACAACAGAATATCAGACAAGCATAAAGCTTGCTCTCCTTTTATTTCCCCCTATTGCATCATGTATCTAGTAGAACATCTTCTGGAGTGGCTGATTTAACTCAGCCATTCTAGTGACTTGAGCACTTGTACATGTGATTTTGTTTTTACAATCTGATCCTCTTCAGAGATTTCCTGAAATATCATGGCCCACATGTAAAGGAAACAAAAGATCCCTTCTCTTTTGCTCCTTCATCTGTGCTTAGATTACAGTATGAGCTGGGATAGTTAGCGGCAGTTAATCCCCAGCTCCATACAGCTAGTCCTAACATAATGACCGAGAGAACATGGGATGTAAAATCAAACTGGTGTGGGATTTCTTGTGCTTCCTTCTGAACCTTCTAGTAACTATGGTCAAAGCAGAGTATTGGACGTGATAGGCCACTGCTCTGATTCAGACTGATGAAATCACTTAGTTTTGTGTGTTCTCACTAACATCTTTAAATTCTATCTTGAATTGCAGGCACTTCTAACAGAATTCAAAACCTGGTTACATGTTTATATGGATTGTAAGAATGTTCAGAGCTATATTAGGTAATGCTAAACTGATCGTCCTTCCCTGCTTCCTCCTCTTCCTTCCAGCTGCCCTCTCCGTACCTGAGAATCAGAAGAAATGTGAGCCTTCCATGTTTTGAGAAGTTTTTAAAGCCAACTTCTAACTATTGGGGGTAAGCCTAAACCAGGGAGCAAATTATCTGGTGATTTAAACTCTGCATAGAATTCAGGCATCACAGTGAGTGTCTAAAGCCTTAAATTGCTTGGACATGACTACAAGACAAAGTGCCTATTTTTACTTGCTTTAGGGTTGTTGGTCTAAGGACATAAGCAGACAAGGTTCTTTGGGTAGATGTGATATCTTTCATTAGACCAACTAAAGAGTTGGAAAAAATGTTCTTTGGAAGCTTTTGGGCACAAACACCTTTCTTCAGGCATGGGGAGAGTCCATTGGTGTTTTGTGTGCTCCTGGGTAGAATAGAAGCCAATTTCTTCTTGCCATGCTTGCTCAGTGGGGAGACACTTGAGGTAGATTGCCCTCTCTCCGTTCTCTTTGTGTTATCTGCAGGAGGTGGCTAACAACACACCGTTTGAGTGTTTTTTGCTGTTGAAATTGGCTTCCCTCCTTAGTCCCAGTGCCAGAAGCTGTTAGGTCTCCAGACATGTTGCAAAGCCCATCGATTCCTCAAGCTTTTGAAGGGAGGCTGAGGTCAAAGACGAGGGAGATTGTGGTTTATTTTGCCATCTTCTAGTTAGCCCCTATCTATTTGTGCAAATGTGGCAGGTTCATTCCCTTGAACTGGATTATGCGTCGAGTATTTTGATTTGAGAAGGGTATTTCTAGAAGTGGTTGGTTTTTAATGTGTTTAAATGAACACCATTCTGAGAGTAGAAAGCATTTTAACCAAAAATAGCACATATCTAAATTTTTAGACGGGGACACCTTTTATTTGAATGAAATAATGCTGAACCCTCTTAAGTGTGTCCCTACTTTTAGGAGTTTATAATGTTAAAACCAAGAAATGGAAGTCAGGCAAAAGGGAGTAACAACTGGCAGTTTATAAGCAGTCTGCTTGTTAAGAAGTGAGTCTTTAAGGGCATACTCACATGTAATAGTGTAGTGGAGTTTCTCTGGTGAAAAGTGTCTTGTCAGATTTTCCATACCCAAGCCCCTCTTCACAAGTGGGAAGACGGTGATGGGAACACTAACACTAGAGCAGAAAAGGTTGCATGAAGTTTAACAATAGACTCTGTAGAGGAAGAGCAGAATTATGGAGATCTTAAGGGGTGGTAATAAAAAGCTTAAATTTGGATGTGATCCAAGATGGAAAGTCAAAGAGATTTGGAGAGTAGGAAAGCTAAGTGGTATGTTTCTATTTGGAGCCTCTGGTTACATTTGGCAAGACTGATCTTTAAAGCATCTGTAAAACCGTAATCTCATTAGAGATGTGGTGCTGTTCTTTTGTGCTGTTGGATCAAAGCCTACTAATTGTTTTTATACTCTCTCTCCAGGTAATTAGAATCTGAAACATCTTAATTTTTTTAAATTGTATCAAAACTCGAGTTACAGAAACTACAGAACTGAAAGGCAGTTGTTTTACCTATGAATCGGGCAAATCTCCAAAGTATCCCTTTTATTCTCTAATCTCAGAATTGCAGAGACTGCTGTCTATGTACATGGTTCCTTCCTTTTAGCTTTCCAATACCTCATAAATAATTTACCAGTAAAACAATGGATGTTTCAGAGA
Organism: Alligator sinensis; assembly: GCF_000455745.1. NCBI lineage: Eukaryota > Metazoa > Chordata > Crocodylia > Alligatoridae > Alligator > Alligator sinensis. The sequence goes on along the minus strand of NW_005842620.1, from coordinate 150,403 downwards.
ATGCTGACAGAAACTTTCTTATACGTTCTGAGTGCTTGCTGCTCTGACACATCTTCCTAATAATAACTTACCAAACAAAGAAAGTGGTCAGGAGGAGGAGGGAGGAGAATACTCTAACCCTTTTTAGTGTAGTGGTCAACATCTACATCAGTGATTTTTTTTTTTTTTTTTTTTTCAACTTGTTGCCCGCAGACCCAATGACTGTGATCAGTCAAAAGTATATGAATACCCACACATAATTCCAAAGGGTCTGCACCTCCATTCGAAATTTTTTAGGGCTCTGCAAATGAATTAATTTTGAAACCTGCTGATCTACATAATAAAAAGCAGAACTCAGAGCTGTGTCTGTCTAAGGTAGCCTACTATTTGTCAGTGTTAGACACTGCTCTCAATGACTTTCATCTTTCCCAAATTTCAGTTGGTTGGGGTGACACTCTTAGATTGGATGTGTGGTTTAGGATGAATTTCTTGGGAAGTGCATAGTCGGTGTTCCGTGAAGAGCAGCAACAACTTTCTTTAAATAACCTGTGCCAAGTAAGCGTGTTTCTTACTGACAGCTTCCAAATCAGCACCTTCCTGAAGCTGCTCTT
>NW_005842620.1:143532-149782 GCF_000455745.1 Alligator sinensis | reverse complement strand
AGATTAGCTGAGGCACTGCCTTGTCCCTGCCAGATTTGCAAAAGCAGGGAATACTGTATTGGAACCTCCAACCCTTGTTTTTTACAAAACGTTATTGGATATCACAAATTTTAGGATTTTTTTCACTCTTAATATGTGATTGTATTACCATAAACAACTAATATTTTTTTCATTAGTTTGCTTGCAGCCCCCTTTTTTGAACTTTTATTTTCCTTACCAAATTTCACTTTGGGGTCCACATGCACAAAAAGTATTCAAGGTTGTCTGAAGTTACAAAATTGATCGGATAGGAACATTTTCTTTCAAATGCTAGCACATTTGCATTATCTTGAATTATTAAATATTTTGGCCACTCTGCAATTATCTACCTGATTATTATACAGAGGGTCAGATTTTACTGTTCACCTGGCAAACACTGGTTCCTGAGTGCAGGCCCTGAGGACAAGAATGTCATCTTGCCTGTGCTCTTGAGACTTTTCCCCACTAGATCCTAAGTAGCAAAGGTATGGAAAAGGGGGACAGAAAGAAACTTAGGGGGAAATAAGAGAAGATGAAAGTGGAAATAATGAAGGGCTTGGAATAGAGGAGGGCATGCTTAGTCATAGGGATGGAATGCGAGTCTGGGAAGGAGGAGAGGTGTCTCATTCACTTCTAGCAGCTGACCCAGTGATGGAAAGCAGCCTACTACTACCTTTAGTTCATCTTTTACTTCAGTTAGAATTGGGCTGTGCTGTAAATTTTAAAGACTTCAGCCCTGCTGATTGACTTGAGTGACCATTATGGTTAAAAAGTAGGGATTCTTTTAAAGTTAATATAGGATTTAATAAGGAGGTCTTTAATATTGTATTGTTTGCAGCAGCCAGACAGGCCAGATTACTAGACCCCACATTTATTTCTACCTTTCTGATATGCAAGTTCCCAGTGTTACAAAGCTAAACTCTTTGGTTTGTTATCTTACAATGTTTGAGTTATTGTACTCACTTCATTAGCTCCAATTTTATGTCCATTTTATTCTGGTGAGCCAACATAACAAATTTAACTAGACAAAATGCTGTGAGAGAAGGCATCTAGGGGGTTTGTACACGACATAGGGGTTTAATTCTCCCTAAATTGAAGCAGTTGTTTTTTTTTTAAAAACACTACTTCAGTTTAGGGCAAAGTAAACCCCCGTGTTGTGTACACAGTGTCGGAGCCTGATCCTTACCTGCCTCTCCAGCAGCGGGGAGGCGGAGAGCGAGCTGTTGGCAGGTGGAATGGTCCTGGGGTGGGGGGGAGCTGATGCTTCCCTCCGCTGCAGCAGTGCGTCTTTCCACCACCCCCCTAGTTGGTTGGTTGTGGTTTGTTTTGGTTTTTTGTTTTTCTCCTGTGGAGCCTGCCTGCCTTCCCGGGCTGCTGGCAGGCAGCCTGCACAGCCCCTGAGCCTCGAAGAGCCCAGTGCTTCCCTCCGCGGCTATAGGGTAGGAAACTAAAACTCCTTGGAGGTGTTGTACTTTGCAGCGCCCCAGAGTCGTTTGTTGCATCCCAAAGTCATTTAAGGCACATTATGCTGCCGAATGTGCTACAGCAGCTGGAGTTAATGCGCAATATGCTGCCAAATGTGCAAACAGCAATGTCATTTAGGGTGGTGCAAAAGGCATTTAACCCACTTTAAACCTGCTTTAAAGTGTCATCTACAAATGTCCCGAGACTCTTCTGATGCCATGCCAGTTTATAAACAGTAAGTGGATGGGCAGAGTAGAGGGGCTATGGTCATACGAACTAGAATTGCATGAAAGACTATCAGAATTAATAATTGAGTTTCCTCTTCGAAAAAATGATGATGAAAAAGAACTGCTCCTGAACACTTCCTCTGTAATGTAAAGCTTTATTTGTGTTAATGGATAGAAGCCACAAACCCTAATGGAAAGGGTGACTTGTTGTCTGTCTTGCTGTATTTTATAGAATGGTTACAAGTTACAGGATTTACTGAATGGCACGTGATGCTTTCAAAGCCTTCGACTTAATTGCAGTTGTTGAGTTGAGTACAGTTTATTCAGTTATAGTATGACAAGACATCCACAAGGATATTAAATAGTCCTTAAAAAGTTTTCAGAGTAAAACCTTAAGAAAATGCTACCTTGTTGCAACTTGTTTAAACATTATTCAATTTAGTTGCCTCTCTTAAGTTTAAACTTCAGTTTGTTTTGAAGTTGTATCACTAGGCGAGGGGGAACCTTCACAAACACGAACATTGGCAGATTCATCAATAAGGTTCTTAGGTTTTGTTGTCCTTTTCTGACCCCCTGCTGCTGTGCTTGTCCTGCAACACCCACTCCTGAATTAGTAGTACATGTAAATGATAGCTATTTGTATGATTCAGCGTTGGCTTAACCTTGGGAGAAGATGTAGGGAATTTGGGAATTTATGCATTGATGTTGAGACTGATAAAGCACAAAACTTGGTATTGCTGGGACTGGACTTATCACAGGAGAGACTTCTGCAGATGGTGATGCTAGAATTGTTAAGTCAGCAGAGCCCCCTAGCGGAAAAGTAGCACGTGCCTACAGACATGCACTTTTTTTTCCCTTCCCCCACCACCAACATTGCTATACCTTTTCCATGAACAAGGTGAGCAAAGCCAATAAAAGCACTTGTTTTTGCATAGCTGTACCTACACTCAGTGGGCTAGCATAGAGTTTTTTTTCCACACTTATCTGACAGCTGTGTTGGCAAACTTTGTAAATTAAACCTGGCTTCCATTACTGTCTGCCAAGTCAGACTAAAGAAATGATCAAGTTTCTCCTTAAGCATCTTTTAATTTATATTAAGAAATGTGAGTTGTATGGTGGGGATTTAATGATCAAATGGCCTTGGAATACAGTTAAGCTTAAAATAAGATGCTCAACATAATGATATTTTGGTTAGAAAAAGAACCCTTTAGGCTTGTGCAAAATAATCTAGCACTTCAGATTTAAAAACGGGCTTTCCTAAGAGATTTCAATCCAGTTTCTTAATGGGGGTGTTATGATGTTTTTTTGAGCATGGATTAGGTCTTGCCTCAAAGTTAGTTAATATTTTTTTTTTTTTTTCTGATTCAAGGCTGCAGATTACTTAAATGGAATAGTACCTGTAATGGTGCAGTAAGCAATGATGAAATAGTTCTTCAGAGTGATCTGGGCTATTTGGTAAGGCTGGCACATCAAAGTTGTTGCATCTAAATCCTGAGATGGTATATCGTTAGGAACAAAATGTAAATCATGCTGATGGGATGGAGGCCAGTGGAAAGCAGTGACTAAACAAGATTTAAAGGTTATTGTAGATAACCATGAGAACAAAAGCTCCCGTTGCAAAAATGAATAGCAAAATGATTGGATATACCAATGGAGGGAGTATGAAGCGGTAGGATGGGGGTGTTCTTACCTCCTATACACACCACTGGTGGGGAACACTGCTGTGTTTTTGCATCTAGGCTTCATGAAGGAGGTCAAAATTGCATAAGTTTAATGTTAGAACTACAAGAATGACTTCTTGCCTAGAAAACGTGCCTAATGGGCATTCTGATTTTTGTTTAGTGAAGGGGAGGCTACGAGGCAAGTTTACAGCAGTTGGTAATTGCCTGCACAGGACCATGTCTAATACTAAAGAACTCTAAGTTGTACATAAAAGCATAACAGTGCTAGAAGCGTTGGAAGTTGAAGGCAGCAGTGTTCAACTTGGAAATAAGAAATATGAAAGTGTGAGTAAATAACCATTGAAGTAGCTTTTCTAAAGATGTGGGAAATGTTCTATTGCCTGAATTTTAGAATTGGGGTTAGCTGCCTCTCTAAAAGGAAGATTTTCTTCATTCACAAATATTTGGGCTAGATGCAGGAATGTAGTTGAAGGCTAGAGTGTGTATTGTTTACAGGACAAACTAGAGTAGGAGTAAGCAGCAATTTCAGTTGGAGGGCCACTTTAATGAGGTTTGTTTAGCTGCTGAGAGCTGTACACACCAATGTAATAGTGAAGATAGCACTTTAACACATTATAGATTAAAAACACATTGTTTGCTCTGAGCTGCAGGCAGGTGGGATGCTGCTGGCCCAGCCTGTGTGGAGACACCAGGACCTGAGCGTGGCTTGCCCAGGCCCTGCTGTGTGGAGCTAGGCAGGTGGGGCTGGTTCTGCCCAGCATCCCCTGTGGCACCTGCAGAGGCTGGAGCTGGAGCCTCTGGGGCCCAAGCATGGTTTGCCCAGGGCGAGGCAGGGCTGCTTCCACCCAGCATCCCTAATGGCACCAGCAGAGGCCAGAGCCGGAGCCACTACCTGCACTGCCTACCCATGGGTTGGATAGAATCAGTTGATGGGCTGGATATAGCCCATGGGCACTATTTTGCCCACCCTCTAATTGGAAGATTATAACTAAACCTACCTCTTTACAATCTGTTTTAAGTAACACATGGTACAACATTGCATTTTCAAGGGAGATGTGGAAAGCACAGTTGCAGGAGGGCAAGGTGTTCTAGCTAAGGTGTCTGTTAATCCTGTTTTATACTGGACTGTCCTGTTTTTTAAACCCTTTGTCCCCTCTCCACTTCTAAATGAGGAACATACCCCCAAAAGTCCCGTTTTTCAGATCATTGGTGGAAATGCATGCTAATTATTTTTCCTCATGATTCTATTGGCTGTGCCTAGAGGTAGAGTGGTACACAGCCAGGAGGAGCAGGGTTCCCAGCCAGAGAGGGAGGGAGGTGGCCTTTTTGTTGGCTCCATCCCTTGCTGCTGACTGGCCAAGGAGGTGGCAGCCCCACCCCTCGCTGCTGATTAAGCAAGGGGGGCGCGCTCCTCACCAAGGGGATGTCCTGTATTTGTGGAATATGTGAGTGGCCACCCTAGTTCCAGCAGTTATGCACTTGGGTAAAGTTGAGGACTTCTGGTTCAAATCAGTAAAACTTAGACTGAGCGTGCACAATGCTAGGTATTTTGTATGTGTCTGTTTCTAGTAAGGAAGGTTATATGTGCAATCTATATTAGAAATGTAGATGAGGTGTAGTAGCAGAAAATTATTTGTAGATGTTGGTAGAGACTTAAAAACAGTATTTATTCAATTGACTGTGATCTTCCCAAGTAACTGATTTTCCCCTCCCCCCCCCCCCCCCAAATTCAACCTGTTTAGAATGAGACAAGTTATTCAATCAGCTGTAAATTTGGTTTTGACTAATAGAAAACAGTGTTATAATTCCCAAGGTAAAATTGTATAATACTAACTGCATTTCCAATCTTCATGATACATATTTTAAAAGTGAACACAACATTGTGCTAAAGTGGGTTAAGGGGTTAAACATTAAAAGCCTATATTTAATGTGGTGTTTGGTGTGTGTTTGTTTCATTTGAGAAATCTTTAGTGTTTTCTAGTTTTACTGAATTATCAAAATATTCAGGACACTTCGTAATTTTTTTTTTCCAATTCCACTGCCTGTCATACTGTTTGTGTTTTCTATTTCTATTTTTTTTCTTTTTCCCAGAGCTCCCTGTTGCTTTCTGCCTGAGAGAGATGGCTGGATTCCATGTCACTTGTCTTTCCTCTCTGGGAAGACAAAGAATTTATATTGCTGATGGCATCAAGTTAGTTTTTGAAGCCCAGATCAGGAGAATGATAATGGTCTACGAAGTGGTTGGTTCAGCTCTGCAGTTAGTTTATAGACTAAAGCCTGCACGTGTCCTAATATGTGCATTAATAATGTATCTTAAAAGAGTTGTTTCATGTATTCATGATTATTAAACTTCTAATTCACTTACCAGAACATTCAAAATTCCTCAGGAGAATTGAATAAAGATGGCTTGAGTTTCTAAATATGTTCTTTTAGATGTTCCAAACTGACTTTTCAGGAAGTCAATTTGTCACTTCTCAAATTGACATCACTTACGTTCATTATTTAGTTTAACCTTGGTTCATAAAATAAATCCCTTTTTCCCCTATTGTTTCATCTCAGTTCTCTTCATAACTTCAGCTGGAAAATAATTTTGTAGGCTTAAAACTGGGCTTATAATAGGAAGTAAATTGCTACTTCAAATATGAGTTGTTTTTCTGTTGCACAGGAAAATGGGTAAGAGTTTGTGCTATAGCCTGGATTCATTTAAAATGGGCAGAAGTGCCCACCCAAGCAGATGCAAAACCCAGGCATAGTTCTGGGCTGCAAGGGACAGTTCTTTGCCAGTGTGGAAAAATACTTGAATAGGACCATAGAAATAACTCCCCTCCTCCCCAACCCCCCCCCCCCCCTCCCCCCTTC
>NW_005842620.1:140423-143501 GCF_000455745.1 Alligator sinensis | reverse complement strand
CCCCCCCCCCCCTTCCTCCTTACGCACAGTTTGCTTTGTGATGCATATCTGCTGAGGCATGGGGGCATTGACTCTTTGAGCCTGAGAAATAGTTTATGGAAATGACAAAAGATTGTTGATTTAATGAGATCTTGCTCTTCAAACTAGATCTTTTCAATAGCTGGGAAATTCAACAGCTAGCCAGCGTGTGTTGTAAAATTTTACATACTGAATAAGTGGTGGAATGTCCAGCAAATCAAACCAGATCAGGAAAAAACAGATTTGTAACCAATGTTTGGTATTTTAACATGCTTGCACTTTTGTCCTTCTACTTCAGCAGTATATTGTAAAATTTGAACACTGGTTAGACAAGGATACTGTATAGGTGCTACATATCATTTCAATCTTTATTTCATACCTTTTGGATAAAAACAGAAAGTTGGTGTTCTGGCTGTTTCATACCCCATTGCACTTTTTAGTCCCCCCTGCAAAGGGCAGGGGGGGAGGGAGACATATACTAATGTTTGTGTTTTCAAAGGTTCTGTGGCAGTAAAAATAATAGGGGGCGTAATGTTTATTTCCTCTCAAAAAGCCCCAAATGACATCTGACCGTGAAGTTTTCAGAATATTGTTTTTGTTTCATGTGAATATATGAAATTGGCAAGTAAAAGGCACGCAACGTTACTTTTAGATCCATGAGTGTTTGTATGCATCATCAGTCAAGACTGGGTGTAGTACCTTAACAAGCAGTTGGGCACAGGAAAAATCCAGAAGGGCTGAGGAAGGGGAAAGGGAACAGTACCTTTCTCAGAGATTAAATGAGATCCAGAGGAACACATTAAGTCACATTCTAGGTGCTTAATGAATTCTGGGCACTTCAGTCCAGAAAAAGGAAAGTCCCATTCAGTGGTCAGTTTAACCCTGAAATGCGTTTAGAGTGATAGAAAATTTGGGTTGGAAGGCACCTCAGGAGGTCATTTAGTCCAACCCCCTGCTCAAAGCAGGTCCAGCTCCAACTAGATCATCCCAGCCAAAGCTTTGTCCAGCTGGGTTTTGTCCAGCCAAGGATGGAGATTCCACCACCTCTCTGGGTAACCTATTGCAGTGCTTTACTACCTTCCTAGTGAGAACATTCTTCCTAATATTTAGATGCCTCTGGACTAGAAGTTCTGTAAGCATGTAAAACCAGCCTCTTGCATATGCAAAGTTGTCCCAGTCTTGGTCACTAACTGCCTTGCAGTTTATTCCCACCACAGTTCATTATGATTCAGATGCAAGGGAGAGCAAATGCCTACACTCTTAAGTCCCAGGGTAGCACAGTGTGTCAGGGTGCTGTGAGCATGCTTAGTGCACCCAACAGCACAGGTCAAAGCAGAGCACAACAGCCTTAGGGCATTTGTAGACAACACATTAAAGAGGGTTAAGTGCCCTTTTGCACTGCTTTAATGGTGTTGCTGTTTGCCTGAGTTTGCAAATTCAGTGGTGTATTGCATGTTAATTCCAGCCACTGTAGCAAAGTCAGTGGTGTAATGCCATTGACTTAGTTTCCTGAGTCCCAAAGTCATTTAAAACTCTTCCATGGAGTTTTAGTTTTCTACCTTACAGCCATGGAAAGAATTGCTGGGCTCTGTGTGACTCAGGAGCTGTGCAGGGAACCCCACAGCAACCCAAGAAGGCAGGCTGCACTGAAGGAAAAAAAAAAGCAAAGCGGTGAGGCTGATGCTTTCCCTCCCCCTCCCCCCCTTTCCTGGAGCCTGCCTCCCTGAGCTGTGCAGAGGCCAGCGCTTCCTTACACAGCTGCGGTGCCGCCGGGACTGCCCGAGCTAGGTGCCTGCGGGCGGGTGCTGCCTGGGGAGGGGCCCCACTGCCGCAGAGGGAAGCACCAGCCCCCACCCCCTTGCAGCTTGGGGACTACTTGGTCCGCCAGCAGCTCACTGTCCCTCCCTTGCCACTGGAGAGGCAGGTAAGGACACAGGTGTACACAACACAGAGGTTTACTTTGCCCTAAATGGATGCAGTGTTTTTAAAAAAAACACTGCTTCAATTTAAACCCCTGTGTTGTCTACAAATGCCCCTTTTCATTGTCACTCAAGTGACTCACCATCACCCTTTTTTTTTTTTTTTTTTTTTTTCTCCACTGAAATCTGATGATTTGAGCAACGGCCCAAGAAGTGGGAAACTTGGGTTCTAGGCTCTTTGATCTTCTCGGCCCCAAGGGAATATAAACGTACATCATCTCCCTTCCTTGAGAGTTTAATAACTGCAAAGCCAGAGAAAACTTGGGATGGGTCCCTTTCTACATCTGTAGAACCTGGATCGCTGCACTGGACAATGTTAGTGTTGAAGCCAAGAGCCTGAGTGTAGCCTAGTGATTATTAGACAGGTGAGGATCTTTGAGTAGGTATGATAGTTTTATTAGACTAACCAAGTAGTTGGAAAAAAGTTCTTAGCAAGCTTTTGGGCACAGTCATCCTTTTTCAGGCATAGGGATTTATGCCTGAAGAAAGGTGATTGGGCCCAAAAGCTTGCTAGGAACTTTTTTTCCAACTAGTCAGTTGGTCTAATAAAACATAATTGCATCTACTCAAAGAACCTTGCCTGCATATGTCCTTAGACCAACACGGCTACAACCAAAAACCCAGCCTAGTGATTGGGGCATACAGCAAGGAGGTTGAAGGGCCTGGGTTCTGGTCCCTGCTGCCTGGATTGATTATGTACTCTGTTAAATGGTTATTGGATGAAAATCAGAAATAACCCCTGAAAGCAGGGTCTGGCACCCAGGCCACCTGACTGCCAAGCAATCTGATCTGCTCTAGCTCCTTTTACTCCCTTTCAGTTACCAATTCAGAGCAGAGCCCTTCAATGTGATGTTAGAGGAAGTTTAGAAAGCTTGCCTTCCTAGCAAAAGTTCTCATTACCTTTTGTTGTTTTACTGTTCATTCTGATCTTTTCTCTTCTGCATAGGGGTGGGGGACCAATTGACATTGAGGGTGAAAACAGAAATTGGATTTCTCCAGAGACTAATCCTGGGGATCTACACAGGGGTCAAAGCCCATTGTCCTCCTCTAAGTGCCTGTGAAATATTGCAGATAACACTCT
>NW_005842620.1:138552-140338 GCF_000455745.1 Alligator sinensis | reverse complement strand
CCCCCCCCCCCCCCCCCCCCCTTTTCACCTCTCACCACTAGTGGTGAATTTTGAGGTAATTGTCAGTCAAATGGAGTATGTAAGCGATTGTTCCTTGCATATTTTGATGGGAGCTCCAAGCCTGGGACTCCTGTTTTTTCACTGTAAGATTTTAAAAGGTCCTGTTCTCCTTCCTTTCTTTCTTGCCCCCTTGCCCCAAACTGGAAGAGCTGTATCAGTTTATTTGTTTAAACCCCACTTTTATTATAGCAGGGAAATTTTTGGTCATGGTGCCTTTTCTTTTTTTTGGCTAAACAATGTGTTATGACTGTTGGGACTAACACAAATGGGTTAATGAGGAATAATCTTTCTGAGGATGTGTATAGTGCTGAGGATTTAAAAAAAAGATTTACAGGCTTCCCAAGGTCAAAATTTATTTGAGATCACCAGAGCAGCATTCACTGCCTTTTGCTCTTGGTTTTGTTATGTGGGTATGTCAGAAATTGGAGAAGGAGTGGTCTGGAGAAAATATGCTGTGTTTCAGTACATTTACCTAGACTTTTAAGGTCATAAGGGACCACTGTGCAACTCATCTAGTCTGACCTTTTGCATAACACAGGCTTGTAGGATTCCTTGAATTAATTCCTGCTTCAAATCTCATGGCTTTGGTTGAACTAAAGCATCTCCCTTAAGTTAATGAATGTCTGTTTTAAAAGTTTCCCGAGACCACCAGTCATGGCATATTGCCAGATAGCAGGAGGGTTTTGCTGCCTCAGGCCCTGTCCCTGCTACCCCCTCTGAGTTGTGGGTGGAGTCGCTGCCAGCATAGAGCCCGGCACAGCTGTTTGCAGCCTGCCTGCTGCTGCTGCCCAGAGCCCAGGCTGGCTACAACCAACTGCGCCAGGCTCCAGAGCCTACTCACCAGCTCTGTGCCGGCAGCAGGGGAAAGGTCAGGGTTGCGTGCCTCAGGTCCCTCCCCTGCTGTCCACTCTGAGGCGCACATGCCCCTGCCAGTATGGAACTAATGCAGGAGCCGGGAGCAGCTGTTTGCAGCCTCACGGTTGCAGCCAGCTCAGGCTCTGGGCAGCTGCTGCCAGCCACGGAGCCTGGGTGCTTGCAGAAGATTTGCAGCCTCCTAGCCACCTGCTGGGAGAGCCCAGGCTGGCGGTGGCATGCTGAGCAAAATGGCCTGGCATGCCATGCTCGGCACGTGTGCCAGGGGTTGCTGATACCTGCATTAGGAGCTTGTTGGTGCAGGACTTAGTCTTCTGAATGTTAAGCATCAGTCCCATTTTTCTTGTATGCTTCAGTAAAGGTGCTGAGGATTGCCTGAAAGTCTGCTTCTGAGTGAGCGCACACTATCGTTACCAGATTTGCTCTTTGCTTTGGGGTGTGCTCGTTTATTAGGGGTACGTTCTGGGGATCTCCTGTAATTCTATCAATGTGCTGCTTGTGCTACTTGTTTCTATATGGAACTGTATCTCTCCCTTCTGCAAGTCCTCACCCTCAATGGAGTTATCTTGTAGGTTGGTTTCAATGGGGCTGGGTTCCTTCAACCACCGAATCAGTCAAACACACGCACACACACGCGCACCCCCCTCCCCCCAAGCCAGGCCAGGTTAGTAAGCATTAACAGGCTAACACCTTCATATGCCTTGAACTTGGTTCAAGGCAACAATAAATGCAGTCAGACACAAGCACACGGGTTAACAGAGCGCACCTGAGTCAGGCCGGACTACAGACTATTCAGCATTGATAGGCTGACACCCTCATGTGCCTTGAATTCAATTCATCCCTTATTTCAGCA
>NW_005842620.1:126312-138542 GCF_000455745.1 Alligator sinensis | reverse complement strand
AATAATAAATGCAGGTAGACACACATGCTAACAGAGTATGTTTGATCAGGCTGGGTCTGATCAGCACTTTCAGCTAATACCCTCATGCGCCTCAAAACTCAGCACTTCACAATCTCTTGTCACAGTGGTCCTAGTAGTAACCCCCTTGATGAGCAGACCCCACTGTAGTATTGGGCATTACAGGGATCTTTGGCTTTCATTAAAAGACGTGTTGCTGCAGAGCAAATGGGGAGATCAAGGGGAAGAAAGAGTAAGTGAGGTTCAGAGAGAGTATAGCAACCAGCTTGACCATAAGTTATTTATTGCCAGGTATATGAACTTATGGTGATACCAGTAATAATACTGGAGTCGGAGAGAGAGAGTGTTGGGGTCTCACCACTCAGCAAAGCTTGAACCAGTTGGGGTTCCCAGGTGGTGTTGGAGCTGGCAGACAGGCAGAGCCCTCAGCATGAACAATGGAGAGGTTCCAGGCAGAAAAGGAGTGGAACTGGTACAGCGTTGGATCTAAGCACCAGGACAGACACTTGAGCTTGGGTAGGGGGTTTTGTAGAGAACAAACAATGGCTCAAGGGAGGAAACTAGGTTTGTTTAGGGGTAAACATTGGCTCATATGCTGGATAATAGGAACTGATCACTCCTGGCTGTGGATGGCATGACTCTGAGGGAGCTCATAATACAGACAGGCAGATTCAGTGTTTTGGATACCAATAGAGGAGTCATGACTAGAATTGGTCTGATAAATGCTGAGCTGGGTGCGTGTAGATGTGGGTTCATTAGCATTTGGAGCAGGGATCCCCCATCATGCAGTGCTCCCCTGCTTTTCTGATCCCAGAATTCAGTGCGGTCCTTGCCTTGGAATCTCTGTTCTCCATCCTGAATGCTAATGAAGGTGCATGCCTGCCCCGGCTCCCATTTAAATGAGTTGTCCTCTGGTTCCATCTTGGATATAAATGAGACCAGGGGAGTTGCTTCACTCTTGTCGCCCTTGTCTGGAGGGCTTTAGGTGCGTCTCCCACGGCATCTTCCTTGTCTTTTGTAAGTCCTTCCTCTAATCGGTTCTTGTTCAGGCCGAGGTGGGGAGGGGGAGAGTTCTTTGCGAGTCGGACAGGCTGAGTCCTGTGCCAGGGGTCCCCAAAAACATGGAGCTGAGAGGTAACACTATGGCATCATCAGTGTACTGGAGCTCAATGTTTGAGGTCGGGGTGGTCTTGGTTTTGGCTCGGAGTTGGCTGAGGGTAAACAGCTTACTATCCATAATAATATAAAACACCTGTTATGCAACTGCAAGACAAATGACTGAGTAGGGTTCTTTGACTCCCCTGACGTGTTTCCACCCTTTGCTAATTTTCAGAAAGCTCATTTGTTTTGCTAAAACTTTCCATGTCCAGCTTTGTCCACAGGTGTCTTAGTTTTGCTTATCCTTGTTCCCAGACCCCTTCTTCCCAAACGCCACTGTAGTTAGACTTTATTTTTTCTTTTTTTTGATTGGGTAGGAATGGAGAGGCAAGCAACAGTTTTTCTAATATTACATTTTAGCTGTCCTTTTTTTTTTTTTTGTTTGATTTACATAAGGCTTGAAAATTGAATTTTATCCTATAAGTGATCTCCAGTAAGAAATAGTGAGGTACAGGTTTCCCTTGCTTTTACGCGGGCTCTGTATGTGTGAATTCGCTCTTATGTGATGACCCTTTTTATACCAAGGATTCATTATATGCGAGGTAAATTCACTCTTATGTGACTGGTGTGGTGGAAGCCCACAGTCGGCTGCTTTGTGCAGTGCATTGTGGGAGTGATGCACACCAAAACGTAGTCTCCTGTGTGGATTTGTGCTCCTCACTCTTTGTCTGCAACACATGTTTCTGTAGTTGCCATCTCCATTATGGTAACATTCACTACCACCCTGTGCTTGTGTGTACTGTCTGCTGTTGGCAAGTATTAAAATTGTCTTTGTAAAAGTGGTAGAAGTGGGTCTGGGAGTCAGTACAGTTGAAGTCTTGGAATGTATCCCTATTTGTTACGTTGTAAAATGGGTTCCCTTTATGTGAATTTGAGTTATATGCTGTTTTCCAGAAATGCATGTAAATCACAAAGCAAGGGAAGCCTGTAAAGTTATTTGATTAAGTTTAAAAAAAAAAAATCTATTGGAAGAAAGGGTTTGGAAAAGCGTACACTTATCCAGTTGAGAACAGTAAATCTAGTCCTCTGGGGCTCAGGAAGAACCGACTCTGTCTCTTGTCAACTCTGAATTCTGCCATGAAAGATAGCTCTAATGGAGCAGCTGGGATTTAAAGAAACATGCAAGTAAATGAACCTCAGTTGATATAAAATACCCTCCCACCTCAAGCACTTCCATAACCATATTTTTGTTCTACTCTCTTGCTATCCTTTCCCTTTGCCTAAATTTTGTTTATATTGAGGAAGGTTTAGTGATACTTTTAAGTATGCGGTGAGATGATGCCTCTTCTATTATGTGCATTACAGTCATACAGTGTTTATTAAAATGTTCTATAGTAAATCAATTAATAGATGCACCAAACAGATGTTTGCTACAATTAAAATAAATAACAGAAATGTTCTAGTATACTACTGTCAATCTGATGCTGATAAATAGGGCAAAAAAGGCAAACTTTTCCCCCTCCTCCAGCCAAACTTCTGTCAGTTAGAAAATACCATCTTGTAGAAGTCTGTAGTTTGACAGTTGCAGGAAAAATGCTCAAAGTCCTTTCAACACTGAAGGCAATGTTTTTATCTTTACGAGTACCTACTTAGGAATTCCCAGCAAACCACTTGAACTCCATTGAAGTTTGCATGCACAAATTAAGAAACAGAATTAGTGCCTATGGAAGAAAATTGGCTCCCATCCCAATTGGAACTGGACTGAGATAGGAAGATGGTGCATCTCCAATCCTATTCAAGCTGGCACTGGAAAAAGTACTTGGGAGCATAAATAACATGAAGGGAGGAGTTCAGCTGAATGAAGGGCATGAAGTCCTTGCATATGCTGATGATACAGCTTTTTGTAAGTGAAAATACGAATGATATAGACTTGTATAATGCTGTATAAAAATGACTAAAAATTAAGCAAATAAAATTTGACTACAAGTAAACGTGGATAAACAGTATCTGCTAGTAAATGGGGCAGTGGTAAATCGGGGACCTCAAGTAACAATGAACAAGACACATTTCAAGCAAATGACCCATTTTCAAGTATTTGGATTATATCATGGCCAAGATAGTAATATAGAAGAAAACATCAAAGAAAGAATGGAAACAAGAAGCAGAGCCTACTCTGCATTGCACATGCTCCTATCATCCAAGTTCATCCTAAGGAAACTTAAGCTTCAAGTCTATAAAACCATATTTGGGCCATGTATAACCCAGGTTTGACTGTCATAGGTTATCTCTCGAGCAAACGTTATACTATTTGATCATTCTGAAAGAGATTTTTCAACAAAACAAACAAACCCCCAAACCCTTTGCACAGTATTATCCTATAACACAAGAATGGCGCAGAAGAACCAATAATGAGTTATATCAATTGCATGGAGATCTAATCCTGATGTAGGAAATCAGAGCACAACTACTACAATGACTGGGCTACATTGAAAGAATGGAAGTTATCTGGATGCCAAAGAAAGTGTTCCATGAGGTACCAGAGAGGGAAAAGGCTGCCTGGAAGACCAAGGCAAAGGGGTCAATGTGATGTAGTGTCAGACCTACAGAAACTAAAGGTAGATAACTGGAGGATGAAAGCACATGACAGATGGGATTGGATGAAGATACTGGAGGCAGCCAAGGGCCTCTAAGGCCTATAATGCTAAATTACTACTACAAATACCTACTTTAATAATTTAAGAGAAAAAAAATGTTATGGCTGTTGCGTGTATGAAAATAACTAGTGTCATCCCAGAAGGAGGAAGTCAGGTTTATTCAGCTAAACGCATGTTTTCAAGAAGTTATGTGAACGTACCACACATGAGATATATATGTTTTTTATATTTGGGCAAATATTGCTTAAAGCATTTTTCAAGAGAGTCAGTTGGAAGTAGGCTGCACTGAGCAAGGAAAAATGCAGCTCTTGACTTTCCTTCATTTAAAGCATTTTACTTTAATTTTAATTATGGAGGTGTATAGCTACTAGAGTAATAAAAACAGATGGTGAAGAGGTGATTTGACTATTTAAAATGCCAATGGAAAGAGATGTCATTTTACACTTAAAAAATAAATCTGACTTGCTTTACTTAAAATAGACCTGAATGTATTTTCTGCAACAAATCTCTTGTAGACAGAAGCTGAACAAATTTTAGAAAATTTAATGTGTTGCAATACTCTTAATTTTATTTTCCCCACAAGTGCATTGCCTTTTCTCAAAAGAAATGCAGGCTTGTATAGATCCTGTTGAACCACTTCTAGCATTCATGGCATTCAGTACCCAGGGAAGTAAAATATTTAAAGCTTTCTTTAGTTGTTAAAACATAAAACGTGACCTAGCTAGTCACTAAAACCTGACCTGGATGGGGAGTTAACTCAAGACCATAAGGTTATGTTATGTCACATAGATAAATCAAAAGAGTTTAAAACCAAGTTTTAAAAAGTTCAAATAAAAATAACTGCAATAATTATGACTCCCTATTAAAATAAAACTCCTGGTAATTCCTAAAATATTATGAATATTTGGATAACTTGTTTAAAGTTATGTGAAAATGAAGAGGGATTGTTGCTGTGGAAGGGGACTTAAATTGAGTCCTCAAAATTGTTAAAAATGATGAATAGCAGACAGAAGAGGAAATGTAGCTTGTATGGCTCAAAACATTTCAGAAATGCAGGTAGTTAGTTGATAGAAGGAGTGACATGGGAATAAAAGTTTCCCATTAGATGTACAATGCCAGATGAATGGGGTTAGGAGTGTGCACACCAGAAGTCCTAAAGGAGCTCAGACTTGAAAGTATGTATCTGATGATGTTGGCACATATCCTGTTGCTGAAAATAGCCTCTCTACTAGAGGGTAACCTGCAAAACACCAGTCTTCCCCCCCAAGTTCTAGAGGGGATGCAGGGGAACTACGTTGCAATGAACCTAACTTCTGTTTCTGACAAATTGTTAGGAACTGTAATGCAAAATAGGATTGTCTTTCACATGGATGAAGAGGACTTGCTGGAGAAGAACCAACACTTCTGTAAAGGGGGATCATGACTCACAAATGCATTAGATTTCTTTGAGATTATCAACAAGCATGTGAATCATGCTTTTGATTAAGTCCTGCCTTGCAGGCTTTTCGTAAAATCAGGCTATTATGGCATTGGCAGTGTTCATTCATGGATCAGCAGCTGTTTAACAGATGGAAGAAACAAAGAATGAGTGTATATGGGTAGCTCTCGCAATGGAAGTAGGCAAGCAGTAGGGTTCTTCAGGGGTATGTGCTGGGGACCTGTGCTGTTTTTAATATATTAAATTACTTGTAAAATGGTGTAAATAGTGAAGTGGCCAGGTTTGCAGATGATGCCAAGTAATTCAGGATGTAAAAAAAACCCCCCAATGCTGACTATGAAGAACTGCAGAAAGATCCCATAAAATAGTGCAAATAGGCAACAAAATGGCAGATTAAGCTTGATGCTGATAAGTGCAAAGTAATACACGTAATATGCAGTACACGTAATTACAAAGTAATACAGAAAGAAGACTGTAGGATACATGTAACGTGATGGGCTCTGTTAGCTGCTGATATTTAATTACTGAAAATGGCAGCCTAGTGTTCGGCAGCCATCAGAAAAAGAGCAGAATGTTGGGAACTATTAAAAGAGTGAATTGAAAACAAAGTGCCGCGTGAAGCATTCGTGCACTTACGCCAATTACTGTGCGTGATTATGATCCTCCTCGCCTCCAAAAGAACATCACTGGGGACCTACCTAACTTGTGGGGGCTGCCCCCTGATTTTTTACAGACAGAACTTGGGCCCTGATGGACTGCAGGGGCTGCCTGTCATGTGGCCCTGCCCCTGAGCTATCTTGTCAACAGCCCTTTGAGCAGGCAGCCCCTCTCCCTTTTCCCTTTCCCCACACCGGGGAGCTGCTGCAGTGCTAAGTAAGTTCTCCCGCCCCCCGTGGATTTTGTGGGCAATGCTGGAATCCATGAAATCACGAATTTGGTAAGTCCCTAAATATAGTAGAACTAGAAAAGCTACAGAGAACTGCAACAAGGCCTGAAGAAGGGCACTTATTTCTGAAAGCTTGTCTGACCTCTCTCCCGGCTGTACAGTTACTACAGTCAGTTGGTACTTACTTCCCCACATTACTTCCTGCACTATCATGTCTACAACAGCACTCCAACAATACTGCCTTTAGGAAAATAAGCATTTATTTGGTCATACCCCTATCTTGACAATTACCAACAGCCAAGAGAATCTGAAACAAATGATGTAACTGTGTGGCAGAGGTAATGTAAAGAGCTATCACTCCTCAAAGGGGTAGATTTCTGTAGGCAATTTTCTGTTGCCTACAGATACTTCAAAGCAATAGCTTTATCCGGCTCGTGCTTCCATGGAAAACATGTTAACATTTATGTCAGACGTGACAAAGGCAGGATAATTTTCAAACTGAATGGACAAAATAACAAGGGGTTGCTTTAAAATACTGGTGAAGATATATTTTTTTTCTGTTTTAACCGCTCATTTTCCTATTTTAAAGTTTCTGTGGGTAAATTGCATCCTAACAGAGCCTCGACTGTGTCTAAAGCAGTGTTTATTTTTTCAGTTCTATATTAATAAACGTTATTGAAAAAAAATTTGAGATTTGTCTGCTTCTTTGTAACCTGGCTTCCAGGGTTGCCGTGTAGATGAATGGATTGTGCAAACTACTGTGGCTTTCTGTAAGTAATACTCAGGCCTGTTTATCCTCAGTATCAGACAAACAAATTTAGACTATCGTAATGGAGATTCTAGGCCAGCAATTTATTTATTTATTTATTTATTTATTTATTTATTTTTAGTTTAACAAACTCTGTGGTGTATATTTCTGCTTTGTGTTTCTAACCATTTTCTTATTTGCCTTCAGGAGATGGGATTCCAAGGGAAAGTAGTCCATTTATTACCAATGCTGACATGGATAAAGGGATTATCTATGAAGGGAAAAACATGGCTCTCTTTGAGGTAATTTTTTATACTTTCTAGTATATCATTCTCAACCCCTAACTTACAGTGAGAATAAGCAAAACTAATGTTTCTTTCTGTTCACTAAAAACTTAATGCACAAGAAGTAAATGTTGTCAGTTTCTTTTAGTAGTTTCATTTTGGATTTTTGTTCAAATGTGTTTAAAAGTTTGATCAAATTCACTTTCAAAATGTTAGTTTCAATTGGAAACTCGTGTAAAGGATATATTGCATATTAATAAACAACACTGAACAAAACAATCCAGAACAACTAAAATGAGTATGGACTCATGGGCCCTGTCCATATGAGCAGGGGCATGTGTTTGCAGCAGCACATAGTAGTGGCACAAATTTTATGCCACTGCTTTGTGCGGCCCCTGTCCAGGCACTTTACAGTGGGACACAGTCCTGCTGTTCCATGTGTTGCAGGGAGGGGCTGGCTAGGGCACAAGGTGCCACAGTGCGAGCTAGCTGGCAGGGGAGTGGCACCTGGAAATGGGGGAGCAGGCGGCCCTGCTCCCCATCTCTGTGCACTGCTGATCCCCTGTGCTGAGGCACTCTGTGCCCCAACCAATCGCTCCCTGGCTGGCTGGGATGCAGTGTGCTTCGAGATGTGGGAGTGGGTGTGCTTCGAAATGGGGAGCAGCCAGCTGCTGTGCAACATTGTACAAAAAATACATATTAAAAAAATGTCAGTTTGCTAAGATTTTTTTTTTGGCACTACTTACCAGATAAAAATGAATCAAGGCTCCGCATGTCAATATTTGAAAAGGCCATTTAACATCTCTAATGTTTTGAAAAGTGTTAGTATTTACTAGTATAATATTTACATGCAGTACTACTTTAAAATCCAAACAGGAAGAAATGGATAGCAACCCCATGGTATCATCTCTGCTTAATAAGCTAGCAAACTATACCAATCTGACTCAAGGTGTAATTGAACATGAAGCAGATGAAGACAGCAAACGAAGAGAAATCAAGGTATTGAACCTTTTGATCAGTGTTACTACATACAGTTTTAATTAGTGAGCAGCATACTATGTAAAAAGTGAGCATGCTTTGTGCCTTGAAACATCTGTTATCTAAAAGACTCCTTTGCCTTCTAGAGAGATGCTCAGTGGATACTTTAGCCTTTATTGACCTCCACACTGCTGCTACCACCAGCACCCAAGCTGGCTAGTCTAAAGCTAGCTCAAGTATGCAGGGAGTGTGAATACATATATTTGGAGCAGTTTCAAAAGGGTAGCAGCTGTTGAGTGGGGACAGTCTAAGGACAATACAAATGTTGCAAAACCTTTCCAACTTCAACCCTGGATGAAGCAGTGTTTTCTTCTGCTCCTTGAGTCTTTGTAGCTTTATTTCTGGTACTGCTAATGACCTGACCTTTATTTTCCAGGCAGACTTGTACATTGGCTGATGTAGGACTCCCTTATTAAAGAGTAGCATAATTAATGCTGATCAAAATGAGTTTATGGAAAATTATATTATGTCAGACTAACTTAGTATTGTTTTAGTGATGACAAGTTTGGTTGATAAACACAATAATGATCATGTAACATGCTAAAATTTTGAAAGACATTTAGGTTAATAGCACACAGCATTTTGATGAGAAACTAGATATTAATATGATAAACATGAAATTGATTACCTCAGGGCTGTCTTCTGACCTGTGCTATGTAGGAAATTAGATTAAGTGAACACGGCAGTTCATTTGGTCTTGTGTAAATTAATATTAATTTGTCAAAGATCAAAATGAGAAGGCTTAAAAAAACGTGTTTTTCTCCATCAATGATTTCTTGGATAAGCTAGTTCTAGAATTACAAGTTCAGAATCTTTAAAGAGTTGGAGGTAGCAAAAATGTGCCTGATCTTTCTTATTTTTGGTAATAAACTGAGGTACTGATACAGATTGGAGTGTCATAAGATGACGTGCTCAGATTATATTTTAAAAGGCAGCAAGTCAGTTGGATTGGTTGGTATTCCCCTTCTAAGAGTTCAGATAAAACTAAAGTAAGTGACTAAACTGCTAGTAGAGAGAGTTGCTGCAAAACTGCTACCAGGCCAGAAGGTTAGAGTGTAGCGAGTGCTGTACTTGTATTTCCAAAAGGCACTGGGGGTGATCACGGGAATTTCAGGCCAGTAAACTTTATTTCAATATGATTTATGAGGTATTGATACACAGAATGCTAAAACATTTGGAAGGTCTTGATCTGAGTTCATCTTTCTTGACTATAGGTAATCAGAACTATACATTTTATTCTAGATGAAGACTCACTGGTGCCTTCTAAACTGGCATGAAATGTCATTGATATTTATATCTAGTTACTAGGGGTGTGTGACACGGGCCGTATTTGATTCGGATTTGGCCTGAATCGGGGACAGTGTTTCAATTAATTGATTCAGATCACTGTCCCCAATTCGATTTGGCCAAATCTGAATCTGAAGATTCGATGCTGATTTGGAGGATCAGCAATTCGGACACAGACACAGCTTTAAATGTTTTTTCTACATACCTCGGTACAAGGTGCGGCTCGTGAATGTTGTGATGCTGGGGAGGATGGAACGTCCCACAGGAACATGGGGGGGCCCCCCGCGTGCTTGGCAGTGAACCTGGAAGTGGGCTAGAAGTACTTCTGGTCAACTTCTGGGTTTGCTGCCAAATGCGCTGGGGAGCCCCCTGCACTCCTGTGGGACGTTCCATCCGTCCCAGCATCACAGCATTCACGAGCCACCTGCTACCTAGAGGTATATAGAAAAAACATTTTAAAGCTGTCTGAATCCTTCCAAATTGATTTTGGATTTGGAGATTCGGCCGCCAGATCTCCACCGAATCGAATCGGGGACCAAAGCTTTGCACAGCCCTACTAGTTACTATTCTACTTGTTAATGTTAAGGTTAGCTGTTTTAGCCTGTGTAGTTGTGGAAATGATGATAACTTTTTCCACACGTAAACACTGGAGTGGTATCTCAGTGCGTCTTCAAAGAGATGGACAGTTGTTAATAGTGACTATATCTGCATGGGTCATTAGCACTAACGTTGCATCTTAACAGTGGCTGTAATTTAAAAAATAAAGATTCAAAAAACTCAGTGGGACACACTGTTCAGTCCATTTGAGAATCAAATGCCTGCCTCAGGTGTACAAATATAGTTTCAAGAACCTAACTTGAGGAGTTTTTCTATTTTTTAAAAATCCTGGCCAGTGTAATTATTAGTGCCAACTGTTTTGTGGTTGTGTACTTTTGCAAACATGTCTAGATAAGTTATAGGAAACAGTTAGAATGTTGACAGGGGCCTGAATAGAGAGCTATGATTTCTTATTTTTTCTTATTTTTTGACTGAAAGCAACACAAAGAAAACATATTAATAAATAAGTCAGGCTGGGTCAGACCTGTAGCCAATCTAGTCTTATATCTAGTCTCTGCCAGTGGCCAGCACCAACACCAGGTGTTTCAGAGGAAAGTAGAAATGTAGCCAAGTATCAGAAGATGGGTCTACATAAGCCCTGATACTTCAGGCTTTCTATCCTTTTCTCTTTTTGCATTAATTCTCATCTGTAAATTTATAAAACTAAAGATTCTGAGATTCTTCACTCAGGTTTTTTTGTTCAACTCTTATTCAGGGAACATGTATGAGCTGTAAGTTTTCTGAATGAGGGTTTTGGGGTATACTTAACCTTTTACTTGGGAAGGAATTATCTCTGGAATTTGTATCATTTGTTGTTCTCAGGCTCCACGGATGGGCACTTTCATTGGTGTGTACTTGCCCTGCCTACAAAACATTTTAGGAGTTATCCTTTTCCTGCGTTTAACTTGGATTGTTGGAACAGCTGGGGTCCTTGAATCTTTCATCATCGTGTTCATGTGCTGTGCTTGTGTAAGTTGATCTTAATGCTCTTCTGTTTTTAGCATTGGTGAAATTGTGTTCTCTACCACCTCTGCACCATTCCTCTTCCCAACTGTTTGCCTAAGCAGCAGGGCGAGATCTCGGAGGGTTCAAGTAGCAGTAAAAGTACATCTACAATGTGGTACTTGTTAATCCTGCCTTGATTGATAGGACACAGTAGCTTTGTCTGTTTATCATACCCGAACTAGCTTCACAAAGCTCAAGTCTGAGGGTCTTGTCACATGCAACACTTAACACGTTTTATTTAGATCATAGTAAGCATAGCTACAAGTTAGAACTTGTTCTGAGCAGTCGCAGGGTAGTGCTTACTACCATCTGGAGAGGCTGGAGCCAGTTGTACAGTTGATGACCAGCTGTTCATTGGTTCCATGAACAGCACTGCACCAGAGCTGGTGAGGACTGCGTGTATTACTTTTGTGGAGCAATCTCATGATGCTTGCTACGAAATGATGGCACTTAACACGTGTTTTACTGCTTGAAAGTGTGGATGGTAACCTTTTAAGTGCAATTGAACATTACATCTAGGATGTGGCAAGGCCCTGAAATGCTGATGTAGTTTGGCCTTCTTTTTTTTACTTAGTTACTAAAACTAAGTTTAAGGGTTCTCATTAAATAAGTTTATAATATGCATCTTCTGTATTGAACTATGCTGTAGTAATTTTAAATTTAGACAATGACTAAGTATTTCTCAAAACTTTATAGCAAATGTCAAAATGTCATATTTTATTAGCACTATTTGGCTTGATCTAATAAATTAAGTTAATAAACTTAACTATTGTGCTGTATGAAACCCCTAGTGAAAAGTTATGTAGAGATTCTTAATAACCAGTGATCAACTAATGTTTAATTAACAGAGATTTTTTTTTTTTTTGTTATAATTTTGTTGAAAAGTGCAAGCCTTCCTTCCTTCCTTCCTTCCTTCCTTCCTTCCTTCCTTCCGCCTGGACGCTGCGGAGCAGGCTCGCTTGGAGCTGCGTGGGGCGATCCCGAGCGTAAGACTCCCCGGCTTCCTATCTCTTTTCTTTCTTCACTCCCACCTGTCTAAAGGTCTCTAGCCTCTGTTTATTTCGCTTTCTGACTCTTTTCTTGCTTTTTTGCAGCTTTCTCCCCCACTTTTCTCTCCTCTCTCTTCCCTCCCCCTCTGCTTCCGGTTTCTTTGTCTGTGAGACGCTTCTCGCAGCCT
>NW_005842620.1:91698-120092 GCF_000455745.1 Alligator sinensis | reverse complement strand
GGCCCTCACCAGGCTACTTTTGTTTATTTTCTCGGGGTGAGAAGTTGAAGGTTTTTGTACGTGTACTATGGGACAGGGAAGGGTGGAATTGTTCGTTTCTCGAGGGCTATATATAGCATGTTAGACATGATGTGTATTACTGCGAAGGTGTTTGTCACGGTGTGATGTTCTGAATGTCCTGGAATGGTTTCTCTTTGGTGTGGTTTGATGGTTTTTTGCTTTCTGTACCTGATCTTTTGTGAAATAAAGTTGTTAAAAGTCAAAAGTCCTTCCTTCCTTCCTTTCTGACTACCAATCTTATGTTCAAAAGCTGTTATGATATGACCTTAAATATAAATGTACTAATTTAGGTAGTCACTGTAAGGTGTACTGCTCAGGTGGCTTAGGATTTAATCAAGTTAATTGTGGCAGAGGAGATGATGCATAGAATGTCATTTCTTGTTTCTGCAGACATTTTTGTAAAAAGCTTTTTATGGGTTCTAGTTTCTTTTCACTAGACCAGGAGGGTTGTGCATCCTTTTAAGATTTAGGTTTGGGTTTTTTTTTTCCTTTTAAAACAACACTGTAAAGCTATTTTAAATTTGACTTTCTCCATTTTATGCCTTCCTTCCACAGACTATGCTAACAGCAATTTCAATGAGTGCAATAGCAACAAATGGTGTAGTCCCAGGTAAATCCCACCTTTTTTATTCTGAATGTGAAACCTTAAGTGATGATGCATACTTTTTTTATACTGCATAGACAGCATATGTAAATTGTATAACCAAGTGAAAGTTGGGATGGTAAAACAAAATTGTGGAACGTCATCCAGTAATGCTAACATAAAGCCCCAAACTTCTGTTTGAACTATGTATCTTTTTTGAGGAATGTGCTCATCCAAAATGCTTATAGAAATTGTCTTGCCTGCTGCTTTTATTATGGCCAGTTTTTCTTCAGCTCTGTTTACTGGCATTACTTTGTGTCCTCAGCCAAGAACACTTGATATTGGGAAGGGGGAACTTCATGTTATCTCCACTACTATAGTGCACTGTCTTCAGTAGGCAGTTTAATGTCCTTTTTGCGCACAAAGTATGTCAGTCTATTGCTCAGTTGGCTTAAGTGTTTCTGTGTGGGAAGGTGGGCCTTTGCTGCTCTGTTCCTGAGTGTACACCAAGATCCACCCCCTACATCCAAGCGTAAATGCTTATACCTCCAGTGAATTGCATATTGTTTTTCCCCACACTTGAGCACTGAAAAATATTCTCTCTTCCTGGCTTTATTAATTTGTCTTTGATCTAGCCCCACTCTCAGTATTCAATTTACCTGCTACCACCACACGACATACTGAGGTTGAGCAAACAATTGGGTAGCTAGTGCTCTATAGCCCATGTTGACTCTTGACATTCTGGTACATTTGCACTGGTGTATTCAGTGATGATGACATTCTTCCCTGACAACTTGATTAGTGTCTTAAAATTCCAAAAATTTAGATTTAACTGGAGCTATGGGCATAATACTACTAACCTGATCTTTCAATAGAAATAGGACTAATTGGTGCGACATCAAAATACAGATGCACTTGAGATGAGCCTTTTCAATGTGCCTGATTTTAATAAAAATCAGAATTGATTTCCTTTGGTATTAGCTTTATTTTAGAATGCATAAGTTACAGTATTTTTATAAGCTTCAATAGAGGCTGAACTTATAAGTCTACTAACACAAAACCAAGTGAAATCACTTTGTAAACAATATCTTGGTTGAATGATATTTTTTTCCACTGGATGTTGCCATTTCCATTTTATTGTGTTTTGAAAACGTAGATATGCAGGATGCCAGTAGAGTAACTTTTAAATGTTCAGAACTGAAAGAATATCAATGTTCCAATTTATTCTTCACCATTCCTGACATTAGTTTATTTTTATTGACTTATGCTTATCAGTTTTGGTTTTCTCCTTGCCTTTATGTAACTTGTTTTACTATCTAGCTTTGATATGTCAATATAATTTTGCAAAGTTAAGGCTGTTAGGAATCCTACTCCTTTTAAAAATTCTGTTTGTTGAAATGCCTTATTTTACAACAAAATAATTTTCCCCCTCTCCATTTTGAGCATATATTGTAGTGATCAAATCAGCCAATTGCAGCTTGGGTCATAAAATTTAGGTTTCCAGTAAACACCACCCCCTCTCATGCCACCTAAAATTTATACATAAATAACGACCGAAGGGATGCATGCATTTCAGGATTTGATTTTGTTAATGTTGACTTTTACAGCTGGTGGTTCATACTACATGATTTCAAGATCTTTAGGGCCAGAGTTTGGCGGAGCAGTGGGTCTCTGTTTTTACTTGGGTACAACCTTTGCAGGAGCTATGTATATTCTTGGTACCATTGAAATTTT
Organism: Alligator sinensis; assembly: GCF_000455745.1. Taxonomy (NCBI): domain Eukaryota; kingdom Metazoa; phylum Chordata; order Crocodylia; family Alligatoridae; genus Alligator; species Alligator sinensis. The sequence continues at coordinate 117,715 of NW_005842620.1, read as the reverse complement.
GTTGGTAAGTACTAGTTATATCCCCTTAATATAAATATATTTGATCAGATTTTGGAAGTTTTAGGGTGCACATGCTCAAGTTGGTCAGAGTTACTTTTCCAAATAGTTATTGAATATTTTATCTTTGGAGATGCTCTAGTTTTCCTTCAAGAATGAGGAATCTGTTGAAAGGATTTATCTGTAGCATATAGCTCTGTTCTATATTAATAACATTTTGTTCAAATGCTGATAAGCCAGGAAGTAAACAATTAAGGTGATCAGCTACATTTCTCTTTCACTTGCACTAAAATAAAACTTGTTGGCCTATTGCTAATACAACTTCTTAGCATGAAATGCTTCAGAAACTGCAGTGAAGTGTTAACTCTGGCATTCTGATAAGGAGGATGTTTGCTGAACATATAACTTCATCTTTTAGTGTGGGTGTGGTGGCTTGTATTTATTTGGATTTTCTAGGGTGGGGGGAAAGACGAGAGACTTTTAACTGCGTGTCCTCCTTGTGTTTATGCCAGTTAGGGCTTCGTGGTAATTAATTAATCTTTTTGGTATTAACAATGTTGTGGAAAGAACACAGTAATTGGTAAGTCTACTTTTCTACTTACAGCAGTAGAAAGTATGATGGATGACCTTACTTGTTTAGGGATGCTTCTTTAAACCAATAATATTGCATGCCAGGGGGGGTATAGCAGGGAATTGATCATTCTAGATCAATGATTTGCAACCTTTTTTAGACTCAAGATACTTCCTTGATAAATTCAAGGCATCCTTTCATAGACTTGGGGCGTTCCTCAGAGACTGTCAGCTCTTAGTCTTCATACTTTTTGACTACAGAAAAATAATAGAACAATAAAAATAGCTAAAGCACCCTGATTGGAAATCACTGCTCTAGATGCATCTAGTTCATATGCTCTACTTCTAAAGCACCCACTACTGCTGCTGCTGTCTTTGGAGACAGGATACTGGGCTAGATAGGCCAGTGGTCTGGCCCAGTACATGACTTTATTTTCTTATTTCCCAGTTTGCCAAGCTTTGAGGAAAATGTTTTTTCCTATGTGAATTTCCCTAGTTGTTTTTTTTAACAAAAACACTTCTGTACATTGAGGATGAAAATGGAATAACCATATTTTAGAAAAAAATAACATAGAAAACATGGTGGTTAATAGTCTCTCTTACTTCAGAAGTATGTTGATGTTAGATTAAACAGGACCATCACAGCTTGGAATATCTGCTGTCATGTAAGAGACAGAGCACTACATAGCAAAACTTGTAGTTGTTAGAAACATGCTTTAAAGTTGGTGGTGCTGAAGTCAGTGTAACAGATTGAAGGGGGTCACTGGAATTTTTCATACATATAGTTGTTAGCCATCAGTGCTATCATATACTGTGAACGCACACCTCAAATCATAGGATCATATAGAAATAGGACTGGAAGGGACCTTGGGATCTAGTCCAAACCCCAGACCAAGGCAGGATCATCCCTATCCGAACCATCTTATAAAAATCCACTGTCTAACCGCTTAGCAAAACTACACAGTCAAACCTGGCACAATACAAAACAAAACACCCTTATCTGCCACAGGTAAAGCAGGGGGGGGCCAGCAGCCAACATCCTGCTGCTGCGAGGGTTGTTAAAATACATGAGAAACTCCCAGAAAGAGGGCAGCGTTCCACACTATAAAGGAAGGTAAAATTGCCCACACTCCATACTTATCTGAGCAGGGGGTAAAACTTAATTTTTGACCCCAAATATGGTGATCAGTTGGACCCTGAGTCAGACCGTCTAGTCGGAAGCCTTTGGGTTTAAGTTCCACCAGGAGAACTGCCACACCCCAGTCAAAATTCCTGGCCTTGACTGCAGCCAACACTTAGTGCCTCTGAGGAAGAATAAAAAACTCTTGACGCGCAGCAGCAGGAGGGAAAAAAATTTGCTCCCAGACCCATGAGACAACCAACAAAGCCCTGAAGTATGGGTAATACCCCTAGCAGAGCATAGGTATAGCTAAACATAGATTAAGCCTGACCAGTGACTGTCCAACCTCTTCTTGAACACCTCCAGTGATGGAGAGTCCACAGCTTCCCTAGGAGGTTTGTTCCACTGCCTCACTGTTCTAACAATGAAGAAATCTTTCCTGGTATGCAATCTAATCTACTGTATTGCAACTTTATGCCATTGGTCCATGTCCTATTTTCTGCAGCAAGAGAAGAGGTGTTTTCTCTCTTCTTTCTGGAAGCCTTTAAGTAGTCTTCAAATACTTTATTATGTTCCCTCTTATGCACCTCTTCTACAAGGTGAAAATACCTATTTCTTTCAACCTTTCCTTCCAAGCCCTTTATCAGCTTTGTCTCCTGTTTCTGAACCCTCTCTAACTGCTCCATGTCCTTTTTTTTTTTATAAATGTGGAGCCCAAAACTGCACACGCTACTCTAGACAAGGCCTAACCAGGCCCAAGTAGTGGCACTATCACTTCCTGTGTCTTTCACCTAATGCTTCTATTGATGTATCCCAAAACCACTTTCACCTTTTGTGCAGCTGAATTGCACTGTAGACTCATTGGGCACATCCAGACAAGTGTACACATGCAGGGACGCAAGCTTTCTGTGGAACAAACGGCAACAATGCACATTTGTGCTGCTGCTTTTTGCCCAAGGGCATACCCCTGCATGTGTGCTCCAGAGCCTGGCAAATTGGCCTGGGATAGAGGAGCCTGGGGCCTTTACCTGGGGCTCCGGGGGCATCCCAGGGCAGCAGCAGCACTGGTCTAGCTGCACGGAACCCAGCCAGCCAGGATCCACTTCTGGCAGTGCACGCTGCTGCTGTGTTCGTGTTTTTTGACACTAGGCTCTCCCAGTGTCAAATTTTGGCACCATGCTGCATATAAGCAGCACAGTGAATGGGTGCACATGCACCATGTGTAGTTTGCGATGCCTCTAACAGCTTTGAGGTGCCACAAACTGCATGTGTGCTTGTTTGGATGTGTCCATTGAGTCTGAGTTTTACCAAGATTCTCAGATTTGTTCCCAGTAGTTCTGCCATCCAGCCAGGTGTCACCAATTTTAATTTGTATTTCTGATTATTTTTCCTGAGGTGTGTAGCACCTTGTATTTGTCAGCATTTGATCTTCATTCTCTTAGCTCCAGCCCAGCTTCCCCATCTGTTGATCCTTCTGAATTGTGCTGCTGTCCTCCAGCATGTTCCCAGTCCATCCTAGTTTTGTCTTCTGCAACCTTGCTTTCAGCGTCCAAATCATTAATAAACACGTTGAACAGCATTGGGCCCAGGACAGACCCCTGCGGGATTCTACTCAAAAACTCTTGTCATTCTGTCGTGGATCCCTATATAGACTGGATCCCAGTAGTCTTTCCTACCCAAGTGCAGGGGGGTTGGACCCGATTATCTGTATGGTCCCTTCCAGCCCCCAAACATCTATAATTACACTTTGCTTGCTTCTATTGATCCTACTACGTTTTTATAGTAGTTTTGTTTAGTCCACATTTCTCCGATTTGTTCGAGAAGGTCATATGGGACCTTATATCTGGACTTCAGCAAGGCTTTTGACACTATCTACAGCATTCTCTTCATCCACCCAGGTAATTGTTTGGTCAAAGAAGATCAAGTTTGGGTTTTTGTTTCTTTGGGTTTTTTTGTTTGTTTTCTACATGATTTGTTCAGATGGGACAAAGCATTTTTTCACTTGAAATTTCAAAATGAAAAAGATCACAGTCATTTTTGTAGAGAGATGTCTATACTTTGGAAGCTTTAATATACAGACCAGGAGTATGCTCTGAAAATAGTTTTAATGTTGAGAAACTAGGACCTTCCTGCTCCCACCTTTTTTTATTTTTGGTTCCTTAATATTCTAAAATCTATTATTCCCTTACAGCTTTCTAATATACAGAAAGTTAAAAGCATGGCTGTCACTTCACTTATGTTTGGGGACTTCTTTTCCTCCGCTCAAATATTTAGCAGATCTTCCTGTTCTTTCTCCTGCTGCACACAGTTCTATAGTAAAACTTTTACTCTGACTTTTCAGCCACTCCACCATCATATCATGTTACCGTTCTGCCATGTGGTTGCAGAGTTTCAGGGCCTCTTAGATCAGTTTCACATTTGGATCCATTGAATCCAAACATGCCCACATAATTGGACGTATTTTTTTTAATGGAAATTTTAGTGTTGAAGTCTCCTGCTTTCTGAAGCAGAACTAATAAGACTGCACAAGACAGCAGGCCAGACATGAACTTCCCGGAGTTATTGCACAATCTCCAGCAAAACCTGCTTAGTAGCACATCGTTTAATATATAACCCTTGCTTCAGACCCAACACCTAGAACATCATGGGCTGGGAAAGGGTACTTGGCACTAGCCTTTCTTTTTGTGCATCTGCTCTGAAACCCAAAAGGAGCCTCAAAGGCCAGCTTTTATGACTAACATGATAAGCTTTATTCTCTTGGTGTCATGTAAGCACCACTAAAGTGCATGGGATTTTTGCCACTGAATCCAGTGGGGCCAAATTTTCACTTTTCATCCCCTTAAATCTTTGAATGTGTTCTTTAAAGCCAAACAGCAACTCATTCCAATGCTACTACAGTGTTCTGTATCCACAGGCATGGGGTATGACACTTCTTCGGATGCAAGGAAGCTATCAGTCTCTGGAACTGGTGCATCCATCACCAGACACTTGTCAGCTGTGCATCCACAGCCCTCAAATCCATTAACAGTAAATGCATCTCCCTCAGCCACAAATCAAGAACTCTGTCCTTGACTTGGACATTCTCCAGGACTTAAGTGATCTTTGGATGGACTACTTTGCCTCCTGTATCAAATACAATACATAAAATACAAATAAAATTTTGAGTCGATATATGGATCCTGTGGGTTTCTCAACTTGGGGTCATAGCTTTGTTCATATGTATGTCCAGCTGCTCCAGTGGACCAGATCTGGCCTCCAGTGCCTGGTTATCCAGCCTGTGTAGCTTCCCGTGCGTACAAAACTTTGGTAATGGGAGAACAATCCCACTGCTCCCCTGCTGCCAAATTTCCAGGACCATGGGGAGCCCTGTGGGTCAGATAATGTAGTTCTGCACATTAGATCAGGCATTCAGGGTGGTGTGGGGCCTGATTCCTAGTGGGCAGGGGTAGCATGTGGGCTCGATTCCTAGTGCATGGGGTTGCTCCGCACCACTTACCTGACCCAGGGTGCCACAAGATTGGCCACTACTGGTGTTTTGTTTGTTTTTTTTATAGCTGTGTCAACTATAAAAGTGGCTCAAAAACAAGCCTTGTTAGTTTTCAATACTGAAGCAGTGGCTATGGCTCCATAATGAAAACCACTTTTGGAAATAACTGCTCTTAACCACATTATAATCCTAGATTTGTCTGAGGTTATTTGCTGTCCTTTTTGCTAACTGTATATCTGTGCATCTGTCTACAGTAGGGAAACTGATGCTGGAAAGAATAAAGGTGAACATGTTTTTAAGATTTACAAACTCAAGAAAATGTCATTTATAGTTTTTATATGAAAGATCTGGAATCTTATTTAAAAAAAAAAAAAAAGTCCTTGACTACTTTGTTTTCTTTTGTAGACGTATATTTCTCCTAGTGCTGCTATATTTAAATCTGAAGATGGTGAAGAAGCAGAGGCCATGTTAAACAACATGAGAGTTTATGGGACGTGCATTATTGCTCTCATGGCGATAGTAGTCTTTGTCGGAGTCAAATATGTCAACAAACTTGCACTAGTCTTCCTTGCTTGTGTGATCCTTTCCATTATTGCCATTTATGCTGGCGTTATTAAGACTGCTTTTGACCCACCAGACTTTCGGTAAGTGAATTGTCAGGATGTATTTTATTACTTTAATATGTTCAACTTTGAGCCATATTCTGGAATATGAGCATGGTTGTTACAACCTTAGAATTTCTACAGATTGGTGTAGACAGATGGGTGCAGAACAACCAAACATATATTTTGCTCTCAGAAATTATTAACGTGTGCACTCAAATACCTTCTTGTCTGTATGGTATGTGACATTTTGGGAGGTATTCTTTTATGTGAGGTTTTTAAGGTTCTGAACTCTGCTTTTTGTGGTCTTTTGGTGTTTGAGTGTTTCATTTTGTGTATGTTGTTTTGTTTTTTACCTAATGGATAACTATATATCCACTGTTTACACTGAAATATACTAAAAATAAAACCAAATTAATTTCCTTTCCTGTTTTTTAACTTTTTTTTTTCCCCCCCTCCCTCTTTCTTCCTGCCCCCTTCCCACCCCCAAGTATTGAGAATATTTTGTTGTTAGTTTTGGGGAGTTTATAGCAAACTTTTTCCCTGCGTGTTATGATGTAACACCATGTTTAAAGATTTTCTTTCTCGTTTAAAAAATACTTCCCTACTTCAGGACTGAGAGGATAAATGCATTAAAATGCTGTGAGGCAACAGGGGCTAGATTCACACAAGGATTTAAGTACAGTCTTTAAAAAAAAAAAAAAAAAAAAAAAAAAAAAAAAAAAAAAACACAAAAAACAAAAAAAAAAAAAAAAAAAAAAAAAAAAAAAAAAAAAAAAAAAAAAAAAAAAAAAAAAAAAAAAAAAAAAAAAAAAAAAAAAAAAAAAAAAAAAAAAAAAAAAAAAAAAAAAAAAAAAAAAAAAAAAAAAAAAAAAAAAAAAAAAAAAAAAAAAAAAAAAAAAAAAAAAAAAAAAAAAAGCAAAAAAACCTTCCCGCCCCCCCCCCCCCTTATACTGTGGATACCAGAATGCAAAACTGGTCTCAAGCTCTTGCTCAATTTAACTGTCAGCGTTGGCCCTAGACAACCCAGGGACCCAGGCTGCTCATGCCCAATTTTCATTCTCAACTGAGTATTAGGCATCCAGGACAGAGCCCTGTCTGTTCTTCAGAATTGGGCTGGGGGAAACCCTGGATCCAGCCTTGGCAATTAGGATATTTAGGATCTGAAGAATTAATATACTTAATATATTAGGCTGCGTGAAGCTTTAGGTGCTGATTCGATTTGGAGGAGATTCGGGCCGATTTGGCAGCTGAATCTCCGAATATGAATTGAATCAGGAGACCAATAAAAAGGTCTGAATCGATTCAAAGCTCTCTGAATTGATTCATAAAAGATTCAGAGAGCTTTGGAAGTTCGGGCAGTCCCTGTTTGCAGCCGCAAGGAGCTGGACCCAGACTCCGTCCCGGTAACTAGGTGGCGGGGCGGAGGGGCTGAAGGAAAGAAGAGGGGATTATGGAGGGACCCATGCCAGACCCCATCCCCTGCTTGCTCTCCCAGCCCCATCAACAATTTTTTGGTGTGTTCATTCTGGTGCGCAGTTGTTGTTTGTTTTTTTTCTATATATTTTCCTTTAGGGCATTTGGTACACTGGATGAGAGAAATTATATTTCCGGAGATACGGGTATAAGATCCAGGAATGGTGATGGTTCTGTTGTGAGGTGTAGTTGTTGTGGGAGTGGTAGAGATATGTTGGTAGGTTTTGCATCTTTTGTCCCGGCATGCTGTGGATCCATTTGGTGCGTTTTGGGCCATAGGAAGTTTGCTTTTCGTGATGAGGTTGGTGAGGTTTGGTGCTTGTTTAAAGACTAGGTTGGGTGGTTCTGGGAAGATCTCTTTAAGAATTGGGTCGTCTTCTAGTGTGGGTTGCAGTTGTTGTTTCAGGATTTTTTGTATAGGTTCCAGAGAAGGCTGGTATGTCATCATAACTAATGGTGTGTGATTCGTGGGGATTTTCTTTCTGTACTGCAGCAATTCTTCATGTGGTATCCAGGTGGCTCTTTCAAAAGTATGATCTATCTGTCTAGAGGAGCATCCTTGTTGTGTGAAAGCCCTTCTGAGATTTGAGGTGATGATTGAAGATGATGATGTTCTTGGTGCAAATGTAGTGGTTTCAGAGGGTTTAGCTGTATATTACAGCTTTTTTTGGTGTGTTTAGGGTGACTGCTGGTTATATGTAGATATATATGCTGGGCCGTGGTTTTTTTTGTATATGGTGGTTTGTATTTTACCATTCTTGATATTGATCACAGTGTCTAAAAAGGAAGTGTTGGTGCTGGAGTATTCAAGAGAAGTATCTTGATTTTTATACTTGTGCTATGGTAATGAAGGATTTGCAGAAAGAGGAGTATTGACTAATCAAACTGAAGACAATCTATTAAATAACTATTGTGTTTTATCTTGGATCTCTTTTCCATGTAGTATTTGTCTTCTTGGAAACCGTACGTTGTCAAGACGCAACTTTGACACTTGTGCCAAATTTACTAAAATAGATAATAAAACAGAGACTACGAGGCTGTGGAGACTCTTCTGTGACAGTGCCTTGCTCAATGCCACGTGTGATGAATACTTCAGCTTAAATAATGTGACTGAAATTCAAGGAATTCCTGGTGTAAGCAGTGGAGTCCTAATTGGTATGTGAAATCTGAACAGTCAAATTTTAAGATTTTTTTTTTTTTTTCCGGAATGGTCTTTAATGTAGTCCCTAGCTCTTAATGCAAGTGTGGTGTGCATATGTAAATTTTTTGGGGTTTTTTGTTTTTGTGTTTTGGGGGTTTTTTGGTGGTATGTCACAAATATCAGTTTGTTTTATGAAATGCATGCATTTTGGAAAGTGTTTCTTTCTTCTGCTAACACTTAACAGTATTCTTTTCCATAATCGGACTACTATACAACGGGTGTGAGAGAGAAGCTGACCAAAAAGTTTTTTTCCATCTTGGAATATTACTATTCTGGAGGTTTTATTTGATAATGTTAATGGTATTTTTAGTTTCTCTTTTAATATTTTTCTTGGGTTAGTCTGGAAGTTGGAATTTTTATTTTTATAGAATGTGCAGCAAGAAGGAAACAGGCTTACTCCATTGAATGTTTAAAATCCAAATACCTTAATTTATTGATCATCACCACCTATTTTTTTCCAAGTAGCTGATTGTCATCCTGTGTGCTCCCAACATGAGAAATTAGCTCGTCCTTTTTGTATGGGGAGTGACCACCTATCAAAACAAACTACCAGAAAAACCAAACCCCACCCCCCAAACCAACAGGGAGATGGAATCTGTTTCCTGTTTTTGTAAGAAGCGTTCCAGAAATGTTGTGTTATATATAAAAAAAAACAAAAACAAAACAAAAACAAAAATTACCCAAAAAACAAAAGACAACTGGTTTATAAGACTAGTTCTTTGTTTGAATTGGAGACAATATTGTTTTACCATGCATTTTTGGATAATACTGGCTCTTGCTTGTTTCTTTCCAGATAACTTATGGAGTACCTATTCAGACAAGGGATCGGTTGTTGAAAAGAGAGAACTGCCATCGCTTACTGGAACAGAAGAAACAAAAGTTGCAGGATTACCTTATGTTTTCACAGACATCATGACTTTCTTCACCATGCTAGTAGGGATCTATTTTCCATCGGTGACAGGTCAATACAGCTGTTTTTCACAAAAGAAAATAAATGTTTCCAGATGAAAAGATACTGCTTGTGCTAACTGTATGCGACTGTTGGTACTTATTTCCCTAGTTTGGGCACCCTGTGGCACCCTTGAAGGGATCTCAAAGCACCCCACAGTGCCACAGCACCTTGGTTGAGAATCACTGAGTTGGGGCATTTATAGATGTGCTCCAGGAAGCTGGAGGACACTTTAATTGGCACTGTTTTAAGAGCTGTATTAATTAAAGTGCCCAGAGTGTCATGTATATCAGCATCTCTGCACTAAAAAATAGGAATGGGGTGCTTTGAACTAAAGCTCATCGAACAAGTTTTAGTTTAAACCCCCCACTGCCATTTTTCAGCATGGGGACGCTGATGCACGTGACACTCGAGTCTGCTGGAGCATGGTAATTACCATGTTCCAGAAAACTCCATTAATCGAGTCTGCTCCAACATGCTGTATTTACAATACGTCAGAGCAGACTCCCTACAAGTGTATAGGAGCCCTTGGAAACTAATATGAAGGACTTATGCTGTAGGCTGGTGGTCTCAGATTGGAGAAAAGATAGCAAAAGAGATGAGGTGTGTTGGTCAATCACAGGGTGGCCATATTGCTGCTAACATAACTAGGGTGGGGTGAACAGGGCACTTGCCCTAGGCACTGGCCATAAGGGGACTCCAGGATTGTCCCCTGGGAGTCTGCTCTGGCAGGGGCAGCTATGCACTGCCCCTGCCCAGCCATAGGGACTTTGCATTGCTACATGCCTGTGTTATCTCACTAATGTGATGTGACTGTGGAAAAGGATAGATTAGGCAGGATCTTTTTGGTAGACGGGGAAAGTATTAGCACCCCTGTACATGGCATTGGTAAGAGTTCATTTGGACTAGTGCATGCAATTCTGGTAACTTACGTTCGAAAGAGATGAGTTCCTATTGTAATAGCTGCAGGGAAATGCTTTTGAGGTGTTTGCTGGAATAGAGAATCTGTCACGTTAGACGAAAAGAGTAACTTGTTCAGCCTAGCAAAATGAAGGTTGAAAATGATATGGCTATTCTATCGATACATTTTAGGGGGAAAAAAACAAAGGTAATACTGGTTAAAATAAAAATGGGTATTAATGGCTCATGGACAAAGATGCAAGGAGGCTTCTAATCATCACAGATGTGAAATTCTGGGATGGACAATACTGGGGGGGAGGAGGGAGGTTGTTATAAGACAGATTTGATAAATTCATGAAAAGGATGATCTTTGAATTGAAAATCGAAATTTGTGATAAAATGCTTGTGGTGCTTGATACCCTCAAAAGAGGTTGAAAGGAGATTTTGATCCATGTCGGTTATTTGCCTGTGAAGGAAGTGTTTGGTGGTGCTGTGCTAGGTTTTGCTAACAGTAAAGACAGATTTGGGTTACAGAAGATGAAGCTAGAGCAAGTGATCTAAAGGTAAGACATGGCTTCCATGGGCAGTAAGGTGAGGTTGAGTGTTGGAACAGTTTTTGGCATAGCAATGACAAGCTTGCAACATCTTTGGGTTTTTGGGGTGACAGAGCCTTTTTCAAGGATGTGCTTTTATTTTAGATTTCTATGGTTTGTTTATGCAAGAAAGGAAGTTTTGACTGGATAATCGTGATGACCTTTCTGGGTTCGGTTTCCTTTGATTGTTATCTTCTTTCTCCTGAGCTTTCAGTAATAACAACTTTTTATTTAAAAAAAACAAACAAACAAAAAAAACCCACAACATATTTAGAGCGTATATAATTACATTTTATTTAACTGTAACCCCCTGTTTCAAGACTTGCATTGATTTCCTGAAGGGGTACTGAGAAATCTTTGGGACCTAACTGGTGTAATTTCTCACAGGCTCATATTTTAGCTAATCATCAGATTAGGTGACAAAGGAATTTTCCCTTGCATCAGATATGCCAGGGGCAGTTTTGTAGCATGGAGCATGATCCACCTCCTGGCACCACCCAGACATGTTTTTATATAAAAATTCCCCAGCATCACAGAACCTGAAGGCATAGTATAGTCAGCCCTCTTGGTTTCTTCTGTTCTTTCCCAGTAGCCCATTATAGTTTTTTGTACTGGGTATTTTTTTGTACTAAAGGGTCCTGAGTTTGCCATCAGGTTTGACATGGTGCTCTGGGATGTGGTTTGGAGAGGGAGTGGACCTTTTGAATATGAACATCTAATTACAGGGTACCTACAGTTGCAGGGGACTGGACACAATGGGGTAGTCCCTTCCAGACATGTGTTACTAGTGATCTACCATTTCCATTGATTCTTTATCAGGCATTCAACAGGTCATATATAATGTACTCTGTGAGCTGCCTATAATTCCTCTCTTCCAGAGGTGGGATAAAACAGCTGAGTCTGAGTTTGAGGTCAGGCTATCACTACATTTACGATGGCACTTGCTGTTGGTTGACAAACTGAGCAGTTGCAGGCACAAGGACCTACTTTGTTACAGATGTGGTGCCTTGTTTCTCCAGTCTCTCTGGGGTCCCTTGGGCCTGGTCTACTTTTTGCTGGAGCATTTCCTCACCCTTATGGATTGTTACCTGACCTGGACTGTAGGCTCCTCACTACCCTTACCATGTCCCTCTCGCAGCATCCACCCCTTCTAGCTTGCTTGCTTCATGTTCCTTGCACAGTTAACTGACTAATTATGCGTCTCAACTTTGACTAACCAGAAACTTGGTTCTTACAGGCACAAGTTGTAAACAGGTCACTCCCATGTTAGTTTTTAGCCTCCTCAACATTTGTCACATCTAAACTGTTTCTTGGTTTTTAATAAAATCCTTATTTTGGGTTACAGCTTCAGAATAGCTTGTTACCACCTTTTCCCTGAACCACCTGAAATTTCTTTTTATGATTTGAATACTAGCTCAAGTTTCTGAAGCAATGAACAGTTTAAAATTGTAGGTATGTTGTTCTGTGTGTTACAGACTTTTTTTTTCCTTTGTTCAATCAAGTCTTGTTTGGTGTGTTTTGCTATGACCACATGCATGCGTACACAGAGTTTATTAATACTTGCATAATAGAATTGCTAATAATTTTTGTGGTGCTTTATAAAGCTGATTTTTTTTCTTCCTTATTTTTAGGTATTATGGCTGGTTCGAACAGATCTGGTGACCTTAAGGATGCTCAGAAATCTATTCCCACTGGAACAATTTTGGCCATTTCAACAACATCCTTCATTTGTATCCTTTAACGCAATCAAATAACTTAATTTTTTTTCAAATATATATTGGAAGGCATAAGTGTGCAGGACTTAAGACTTCTCATTTTAGTTTTTACTGGGCAATAATTCATGATGGGTGCTGTTTACAACAAACAGCAACAGCAGCACCTAAACTGAACGGAAATCCTAAATATTTTCTATTTATTCTCACAATTCCAAGTTAAAATAAATTTGTTATGGATACTGTTCAAGGATGCAAAAATCATGCTGGTTTAATCCTTTTTTACATATATTTTGGCCTGGTCAATGCAATTAGTAACTGTTTTGTTTTGTTTTTTGTTTGACTTTCAAATATAATACTGGATAATAATACCAGGGGGAAAAAAACGGTGCAATGAAACATTTAGAAGTGTAGAAACTGCAAATGCTTATTTTACAAGTAAATATACACTGTATGTATATGTATATGTTGGTTACTTTCAATGCTATCTTTGGGATAAGGTTAAATACAAGAGGCCATGAAAAAACATAGGTAACTTTTTCCCCCGCTAGAGCTAGAAGGGGGCAAAAAAAATAGTTTATGCTTCTGACATTTTTACAGTTTTTGGGTATGGTTTCCTATTTTTCTATACATTGAAGTATGTAGAATACAAGAGGACTCTTATATTTCCTTCACTCAAAAAATAGATCTGTCATGCATAGTCTTATTTGGTGCCTGTATAGAAGGTGTGATATTAAGAGATAAGTGAGTTGCATTTAATTTTTATCTCAAAGTGCATGTTTTTTGTAAATTGACTTGGATTATCTGAATCAGTAGTTGTTTATTTTGGCAATTGTTTTATTAAGGTATTGTTTTCTAACTTTATTGCAACTTCAGTTAAAATTCTTAATTTCTTAGTGTTCTTTTAATGTTTACAAACAAGACCAAAGGGGAAGCTAAAGAACTACAAAAAAGTCAATTATTAACGTAATACAGACCTGTCTTAATTCTGCATCCTTATGTTTCTGGATGCACTACTTGCAAAACCATATGAATTGTAGAGGATTTAGTTAACTTTCTAATGATGGGTTAGTATTACTAGAAGGTTAGGTGAGCTAAACATAGGGGCTAACCTTCTTTGAACGGTTTCTATTGTTGAGAGCATGTTGCACCTGCATTATGATCACTGCTGGCTGCCAATTCTCTGCCTGAAATTCAGAATGCTAATTATAGTCTAATTGAATAGTGAGACATCTTAATCCTAGGTCTTTCAAAGACTGTTTTTCACTTGTCTTGCCACAGCACCTGCTCTGGAAAGTAAAACTGTATTTTGTAGCTGTAACGGTGCTGGAGCAGAGCATTTCGGTGGGCAGCATTCCACCTTTGTAACTTGTAACTTTGTTAGATAAATGCCACAAGCCTAAACCAGGTTGGGTTATCACAAGCTGCAAAGCATCGAAATATCATTTGACAATTAAGAGCAAAATTAACGGCCCAGTTGTGTGAATTCATTATTTTAAGGACTTGAATGTAGTAGTACCACAGGCATGTACTTCTCTGCTGAAAATCTACCATGTGCAAGTGTGTACTGAAACTCAGGTTTTGACAACTAAATTTTAGGCAAACGTGGGTTTTTGGAAACTGATCCTACCTGCAAGGCTGCTTTCTGTCAACTGATCCTGCCACTTGTAGGCATAGTGTCATGTTCTTTTACCTGTTCTAGTGTTCTTGAAGCCTGAAAATAACTTGTAGATAATAGGCCAAAAAGGAATTTTTACTACTGTATTTATTCAATTCTAAATTGACCTTGAATTTAAGATGGACGCCTCCCCAATAATTAGATTTCACACTACTGCCTGGCCAGCAGGAGCTAAAGTAATTTGGCTCACACTGGAAGGCTAGATGGGTGTGTGCTTGGCTATTCTGGCATCTGCTGGCCAGCAGCAGCTCCGAGTGACTTGGCACATGCTGGCCAGAAAGCTCGCAGGCTGCAGAGACTCGGCCTGGCCAGTGCTTGGCCAATTGTATTCAAGGAGCCTGGCCAGTTTGTGCTGAGTTGCTTTGGAAGCATGCGCTGGCCAGGCTCCTTGTAAGCAGCCAGTAATGACCCAGCAGGCACTGGCCAGGCATGGTCCTTGCAGCATGCAGGGTTTCTGGTCAGTGCATACCAAGTCCCTGTGACACCTACTAGCCAGGCAGCAGCTTGGAGCAACCCTTTACTGGCTGGCCATAAACACTACACACTGCACAGTAGTGTGGCAGTTAAAAACCTTGCTAACAAACTCCTGCGCAGTGTTATTAGGCTAATGCTCAGTAAGCATCACAAAATAACAGTGCACTGGAGCTACTGCACATTTAGTTATTACTTCTTTAAGCAAGTACTAAACTAAATTTCACCATAAGAGACCTGCAGAACATTTAAGGAGCTCGTGCCTTTTTAAAAATCTGCATTAAAAGGTTTTGGGGTTTTTTTTCACGGCAGAGGCTTTTAAAACTTAGTTCTTGTCATGGTTGGTGTTACTGTGTCCTGGCAATTAGCTTGATACCACAAGCAGTTCAGAGTATGTAAGCATGGTCTTCCTAGTGGTATAAATTCTGTTAAGTATGTGTACATCAGGGGTGGGCAAAATGCAGCCTGTGGGCCAGATCAGGCCTGCGAGCCCATTCTATCCGGCCTGCAGGGCCCTTAAAAAAATTTAGAAAATAAATATTAATCTGTCTTTGGTTCCTGTCAAAAATGACAGGAACATGGGGCAGTAAGACCTAGGGGAAGCCCAGTGGGCTCCAACAGCAGGGCCTACCCAGCCCTGCCCCACAGCTGCAAGCCCCAGCAAACGCAAGTGGGGGGGGGGGGGCTGCAGCTGCTGCTGCTGTGCGCAGCCCTGACAGGCGATCCCGGAGCTGGCGCAGGGCCTGGGCTGGCAGCGGGGACAGGTTACAAGCTGGTGCTGTGTGTGTGGAAAAGTGGCCCTGCCCCATGGCCGGCGCCCCATGCTGCAGCTGCTTGCAGCCCACGTGGGGCTGCCTGTGGTATGCTAATGACAGCCCCGCATGGGCTGTGAGTGCCTGCAGTGGGGAGCGCTGGCCATGGGGCAGGGGAGGGGCCACTTTTTTCCCTGCCCTCAGCACCAACTCCTTCCCTGCTGGGGAGCAGGGGGTCAGGGCTGCACACTGCCCCCCACCTGTACCGCAGGGCTGGGAGGGGCACTGGGAATGAGCGAGTGCATGGGACCCATACCAGTGTCCCGGGACCAGTGCTGGTGGGGCCCAGAGCAGGGTGGCAGGAGCACAGGGTGCCAGCCAGCAGAGGCTCTGTGGAACCGGGCCAGCTCTCCCCTCTCCCTGCTGGTGGAGCCCAGCCTTGCTCCAGAGACCCCTGCCAACCTGCACCCTGCTCTGGGCCCCACTGGTGCTGGCCCTGGGACATTGGTCCCAAGCTGGTGACCAGGGGGCATGGCACCTGTCAAGGGGCGGGACTACCCATGCAGCCCTCACAGCTTTCCAAAACTGGGTAAGTGGCCCTCCGCCTGAAATAATTTCCCGCCCCTGGTCTAGATGCTGTGGGGGGTTTTATGCTTTGTAAAAAACATGTCATAATAACAATAGTAAATGGCAGAAGTGGTCTGAAACTTAGGTTCTGATTGATTAATATTATAATGAGTTTGAGAGTAATCAGTAGCTAGGTAAACCCTAAGATGTATAGTTTTATTCTGGTATGTCATTTACTAATTGCTGAGAGAGAAATTAAGAGACATACATGTCGAGTTACACCTAGAAAAATTACTTGAGCACTTGCTGCTCTCTTGCTAATTTATTTGCTTTTCCCCACAGGTTTGGAGAAGCAGTTAATGGAAACCTAGTGATTGGTACCTTGGCATGGCCTTCCCCATGGGTGATTGTAATTGGTTCATTCTTTTCAACATGTGGTGCTGGTCTTCAGAGTCTCACTGGTGCTCCCCGGCTGTTGCAGGCTATTTCAAGAGATGGCATTGTCCCATTTCTTCATGTGAGCTAGTATTCCTTCTTAAATAATTTAAATGCATTTATACTTGTTGAGAAAAATACTTTTTAATTCTTTTTATTTCTTTCCCCCTGCAGATCAATGAGTGTGAAGTTAGTCTATTTGAGACGAGAATAGTAGACCAAGTTGCAACTGCAGGCCAAAAGCTGCCTTTTATTTGTTCTTGGGCAATTTCATTTTCTTTATTTTACAGACAGTAAAATTTCTCGGTTGAAACTGAGGCAGAATTTGGGCCCGTGGAATGTGCAAGCTAGAAAATAACCAACATCATAACTTTTAGATTCCAGATTGGGTTTGGATTGTTAGTTTGTCTGTTAGTTTAAGTAAGTAAATTTGATCTTGGCATAGAACTATGTGATGCTATTTTAGATTCACTCTTCATAGGGGAAGTGGAGACCTACAATTTAAGGCATTACTCATTGTGTGTGAAAGAGAGCCAAGGCAGGTGTAAATGTTGTTTCCTTTTTCTCTGACACTGAATCTGAACAGCAAGACCTAACTGTGACTGAAATGTCACTTTTTCTCTGATATGAGTAGAGTTTAGAAAGTGTAGACAGGACAGTGTCCTGGGTGTTGCAGGGTTTGGGAAAAGCAGAGGGACCTGAAAAACAAGTGGCTTAAGATTTTAGTCTGGACAGAACAAAGGTGGTGCTGATAAGCACAAACAAGCATTTTGAAGAGTTCACAAAAACAGTCAATTCACCTTTTTAATAGAGGATACCCAACTAAAATATTGTGGCAGTGCCCATGCTTTTCTGGTGAAGTCTTTCAAGCCTTTATCTTAAGACAAGACAAGAGGCTAAAGGTGTCCCCATTCCAGGAGACAGTTCTTTCTGTCTCTTATCTTCTCCCACCCCAATCCCAACAATTGCACCTCCTGCCATGCCACATGTGATGGTATCCTCTGCTGCTCTGTTCCTGGCAGCCCCTGCTCCCTCCTCTTCCTTCTCCCCACTACCCCACTTCACCTCCTAGCCTTCCCAGCCTTAGGCTGGGGTTGCCAATTGGCTAATTGTCGTTTCTGGCCACATGTTACATCTAAGGCACTATATACAACAGCCATAAAAGATGTTCTATGCTATATGCAAAATATTTTTATGGCTCGTTGCCCATTTTATGGTGTCTTTTTAACTTGGGTGATCATGTAGCGCCCTTCCCATTTATGCTGTTATTAACATGTTAATGAAGTCTTGAGTACTGCAAGGTAATGATTACAGGAGGGACCTTGCCATTTTTGGAAATTTTTGAAGTTTGAAGAATTAAAGTGTATTTTTCTTTCCTCAAGCCTTTCACTTTCAAGTTTGCTTTCTCGTGTGTGTATAGAGGACAGTGCAGATATTTGGATATAAAAGTATTTGGAAAATTTGCCTTTAACCAGAAACTGTAAGAGAACTTATAACTAGGTTCCCTTATGTGTTGGTCGTAACAATAACCTGGCGAAAATATTTTCAGATGTTTTGTCTTTAAAGCTGGTGTCTTGAGTACATTTTAAGAACTACTTATTGAACTGATTTATTCTTTCTTCCCTTGCCTCTTTGCTATTTAATTAAACTGAATTAGGTATTTGGTCATGGAAAAGCAAATGGAGAACCAACCTGGGCTTTGCTTCTCACTGCTTGTATTTGTGAGATAGGAATTCTCATAGCCTCTCTGGACAGCGTAGCACCGATTCTTTCAATGTAAGTTTCAATGAGACGTTTGCTGATATTTCTTAAAGCTTTAATGAATGAATTAAGTCACTAGGGAAATAACTTTTTTCTTGTCTTTGAAATAATTGACAAATCTTTGGGGGGGGAGGTTTGGGTGGTTTTGTTTGTTTGTTTGTTTGTTTGTTTGTTAGCAACGTTCATAGTTAAAACAGAAGAGAATCTGCATTGCCCACAAACCTAAAATCCTTGGCCGCATCTAGATGAGTGTGGCTGTGTGGCATGTGGCGCCACAAACATACCTACAGCACCACATAACACACATTCATATGTTCTCTGCTCTGCAAGGGAGCGCTGCCCAGATATCCAGGAGTCAAAAAAACTTGCAGAAAAATTAGAGCAGCGCATGCACAGGCAGCGCGCTCAAAAACAGTCAGGCTGGCTAGAGCTGCACTGCAGCTGCTGGCCAGGCTCCTCATGGCTGAATTGCCATTGCTGCAGCCCTGGGAGGCCCCTAGGTAAGGCTGCTGGGGCCAGCATAGTGCTGGCCCCAGCCTCTCCTGCCGCACCTGGAGTAACTTGCTATGTGCCAAAGTGCACATGGCGCAGGCGTTCCACAGGGACACATAGCTGCGCTGCAAGGTGTGCCACCCCTAGTCATTCCCGGGGAACCAAATGTGTGGACCCGCTTGTGTGGACATGGCCCTTGAGTTTATTTTAAAATGTAATGACCTCTATAAAAACACTTGATGTGTAGTGCTGAGTAGCATTTTGATTTGAAAATGAGTTGCACAAAAATCAATCCAGAATGGGTCAAAACTGACTAAAGGATCTAGGTAAAATCACTTATAGGCAGAGTGTTATCCAATCGGAGTGTTTTATAGTGTCATCACATAACATTTAAAAAAAAAATAGAATCCTATTTAATGTCTTTATCAGTGATTTGAAACAAAATACAAAAACATTGCTGTTAAAAGATTTGTACGTGCTGAACATGTTGGGGACCAATAATGATGAGCAATCCAGATCTGTGGAGTAGATGTGGTTTGGACAAACACATTTGAATACATCTAACTGCAAGATTATATATTTAGGAACCAAGTTTCTAGGATGGGACCTCATCTTCTAAAAATGGAGCGACTCTGACTAGGCATCCGAGGTCCCTGAGTGAATAACTATAACCTCCCAGTGGGGGATGTGGGAGTGTAGTCATCAAATTAAGTATTTGGATCTATTATCTTAAAATTATTGGGTCTGTTAGCTGGACTAGAAGTAAAAAGGTGTTATTACCATTATGTACAAGTTTTTAGAGAGACTGTCTGTCAGATATTGTGCTCAGTGCTGTTGCATTGTGAGGTTGGCCTGAATGAGAAGTTATCACACAGTGGTTTTCCTGAAAAGTTGAGCTGGGTTGGAGCAGCCCTGGCTGGCAGGGAGTTTCGGGGGTCAGCCTCCCAGCCTGGGGCTGATTTTCCCCTCCCCCCCACCTCAGCTCAACGTGCTGTGGAGGGGCTGGCTGGGGCAATGTGTACTGCTGCAGAGTTTTACTCTACTGCAGGCTAGTACTTGTATTTATAAGTACTATCCTGCTGTGGAGTAAATTAATTTACTTCAGCCTAATATGAGTGCACATGCAGATGTAAGACATTTATTGCTCAGCAAATTAGTCTACTGCTCAGTAAATGTCTTTGTATAGACGCGTCGAAGGTGAGCATCAAACCAGATACCTCTAGACTGCCCAAACAGGGAAGTTTCTGTAGCGCTTCCATTGGAGCCTGAGCCCTGACATCTTCTAGGCCTCAAGGGGGAGCGAGTTCCAAGTGTGACCCCTTGTGTTTTCATCAAGCGAGCTTGGTGCGCTGATGCTACTCAGGTGATTTGATCTTCACTGATCTGATGTGTCAAGTTGGGGTGTAAGGGAGAAAACTCCCTTACGTATGGAGGGTCCGGATTGTTTAGGATCTCATAGGTCAAAGCTAGCAACTTGACTTGTTCTCTATAGCTTTCTAAATTACCAGTGCAGTATAGAAATTGTATTGGGCATTTCTGTTCCTCCTTTTTTCAAACACAAGGCCAAAAGGATATCTGGTGAAATTTAAAAGGCACTACACTTTAAAATTGGTAAGGACTGCTTTTTAACAAAACACAATTAGCTTGTGGTTCATCTGACCCTTTTTTTAACATAGTTGTTTATTCCTATACTGGAGGGCTATAGAGTTTATTTCCTATTTCTTTAAATGTGTTTTTATTTTTTCTTCCCCCCCCACAGGTTTTTCCTCATGTGCTATATGTTTGTGAACTTGGCCTGTGCAGTACAGACCCTTTTACGAACTCCAAACTGGAGACCTCGTTTCAAGTTTTACCACTGGTAGGGTGTCTTCTTTATATGCATCTAATTTGGAAGAGTAAAATTTGATGGCTGACTCTTGCGTACGTCGAGTGTTTTCAGGAGTAGAGCTGATTTTTTTTATTTTATTTTTTTTCAGTAATCAGATTTACAATATTAAGGTTAAAGAGAGCCAAAAAAGCAGTAGAGAAAATAACTATTTTTCTCTTATTTTTTACAGTTGCTTATTCTCTGCAATAGAGAGAGAAACTAAGACTGGTAATTTATTAATAATAGCAGTACATATAAGGATAGCTGTAATTTAAACTTATGACTTTTTTTTTTCATTTTGATCCCTTGTCAAGTCACTGGCACCAAGAATAGTGCATAGTGTTGCGTCAAAGAAACAGGTGCATTTTTAAGAGTCGTTTTCTTTTTTGAAAGCAGCAGATCTGACTTGACTAATTACCAAATGTTTGAAAATCATATTTCTAATTGCACATGGATGGATGAGCCTAGAGAGTAGGTTTTTAGTTAAATTTCTAAAATACACAGCTAATGATGGATTTGCTGCATATGCATGTGTCCCTTGCATATCATTTATAGTGAAATATATTATTAAAAATGAATTGGAAAAACTGGGGTTTGGGAACGAGCCCCTTGCATCCATGGTAAGGTATAAAGCTGGTAGGAAGGATGGAATACTTGTAGGGTTATCTGAAGTGCTGCTCATTTATTTATTTATTTATTTATTTATTTACTCTTATTTTTTATTTTTATTTTTTTTGTACTATAAACTTTATTAAAGGAGTACTGCCTGTTGTTAATATGGCCTTTACAGTTCCCACTATAAAATTAAGCCTACCGCATTTCCAATTTTTTAACTGGTTGAGCTGAAGTTCTGTGGAAAGGCATATGTGATTGGTTCAGTCATTTCAGGAGGTGAGATTCATTTTACCCATGTTTAGGAAAAAAAAAAATTCCAGTTCATTGGGAAATCCGTGCGCCCAAATGCTTTAGACCAGGAACTTTGCTGTAGAATATATTGGTTTTTAAGGTGAATGTTCACAGGGACATAAATTTGGCAAAGTTCTGGCTTCTGGAATGTCCAAGTCTGAACGTGCTCGGTTGTGGTGTGACCTGAGCAAGTCCCATCCCAGGGCTCTGCATCCTCAGCTGGCCTTTCCATGCAAGTGTTCCTTTCAAGAGCAAGGCACACCGGACATCAAAAGCAGGGAGACCTTTTCCTGGGCTCTAAGTGCTTCTCCCTACCTGTGCCAAGCAATGAGGAGGGTGGAGAAGGAAGAAACAACCTGACTTGAATGCAGAGGGGGTGAGAGAGAAAGTAAGACGTATGGGAAGTTGAAAGAACCAGGAAGGAAGGCATAGGAGTGTGGGGAAAAAAAAAGCACCAAGAGTAGGACAGGTGCATGTGTAAGGCAGTAGATAGAAACGGCAAGAGGCAGGAGAAGTGCTAGGGAGATGTGAAGAGACAGATGAGAGGAACCACAGTAAATTCAGAATAGCTGCTAATGAATGGAAAAAGCCCCAGACATAGGGTATGATCATGTGCAAACTGCAAGTGTACAAGGAGGTAAAACAAGGTGCCAGTGCCTCCTTAATTTTGTCATTCCCAGGTTTAAGTGATTTACCTGGGCAGTATGCTTCATTGCTGCAGCTTTCTATTGGATTTTACTAATAGATCTGCAGAATAGATAGTCTGGCCAAGTGCATCAGATTGGGGAGTCAGGTTACAGTAGAAATGGACCATAGGTCTGCAGAATATTATCTTTGTGAGTTCCTCTTCTGAAACTGTAAGAAGTGTTTGCTCAGCAAAAGGAAAAGGCAAGCCATTTAATGCTTCCTTTAAATGAAAAAGTGAACTTTTCTGCCAGCACTGTACAATAGAAAAATGCATTTTATTGGAAGTTGTAGTTGCTGAGAGTGAGTTTAAAGTAAATTAAGGGCATAACTTTAAAAATGTTGCTTCAAATCTGTTCACTAATTGGATCTCTATGAGTTCCTGTTATACCTATGCAGTTACCTTTCTGTATATGCATAGTACTGATAACTTTAGCACATACTTTGTGAAAGAATACATTTTTGGGTTTTGTTACCAGGTCTAATTTTTTTCTAATATTCCTTTTAGTAATTTCAACCAGAGGCGCATCTCTTATCCTCAAAAACACTTTATTTCAACAGTGAAATGGGATCTGAGCTTTGTTGCATGTAAGATTAGAGCTCACTTAGTTATTCCCTGAAAATGCTCTTATTTTTTTTACTTATCATTGTATTATCTTTTTTTCAAGAGCCAATTTCAGAGCTGTTACTTTTACTCAAGTTTTGCACTAGTAATCTGTAAGATTCTGAAGTAGTATCTAAATTTTGAGCATTTACTAGTGAAATGCATTTGTGAAGTGTGTTGTTGCTACTGATGATGGCAACGTACAACTCCTATCAATTACTGTTAGCTCAAATGGCAGAGATGAGTACTGATACTATTTTTTTTTTTCTTCTTCCCCACAGGGACAGTCCCCTGCACATACTGTTTCTTAGGATAGGACGCAATTCTTAAATATTCATGTTTTATTGCTATTCTTCAGGGGGATAAACCCATGTCTTAAAAGCATCACATCGTGGAGAGGCTGCCCTGTATATAGAATTACTAATTCCATTATAGACTTTTTAAAGCATGGTACTTTTAGCCTTGTAGACATTAATTGGTTTATTAGCGTAATTCCACTGTGAGATACCATGCTCTATCATTTCCATTTTACAGACAGAACTGAGGTCGAACAAGAGTAGGACAACTTTTTGCAGAAAGGAAAACAGATGGTCACGGTATTGAGTGCCTCATTGATTTTTGTGATTCTAGACAACCGAAAACTGAAACCTTAGTATACTTACCCTATGTTTAAAAAGTGAAGTAGGGATTGGATAGATAATTATTATTTTCCCTGTTTTATAGAAAATAGGGGAAATTGAAAGTCAGATAATTATTTGCTTGAGGCCACGTGCTGAATCAGTGACAGGCAAGACCAGAACTAAAAACTTTTTTGATTTGCAACTGTGTCCTTTTCCATGTAGACTGCACTTTCTTCCTGTCAGCTTGTTGTATATCTGCAGGTTGTGTTGATCAGAGTTGCTATAATGAATGCTTGCCCTTTACAGCAATCAGGCCCCAGGTATTTCGAGTTGGACACCTGGAAAACGAGGAGCATGTCCTGCTATAGAATAATGATGATTCATCTAAATATATGGGTCTCTGCTGGATCCCTTCAGAATAATACTAGTCTGAAACCCCAACATTTCTAATGACTAACTTGAAATTTCCCCTTCCTAGTCATGTGTAGATGAGGGTTATAAGAGACTATGGTCCCTGTCGTATAGCAGGGTAATTCTGGTAGACAGCATGTGTTAATAAGTATTATAAGCTTGTACTAGAAGCTCCTTTAGTACAGATGTTAG
Source organism: Alligator sinensis (assembly GCF_000455745.1). Lineage (NCBI taxonomy): Eukaryota > Metazoa > Chordata > Crocodylia > Alligatoridae > Alligator > Alligator sinensis. Next base: position 93,668 of record NW_005842620.1, on the reverse strand, counting down.
TATTTTATAGTAATTACTGGAGTTGAAGGCAGTGCATTTTAAAGTAACATGTTAGTGATCAAGTAACCTTTGAAGTTGTGACTTTTTTTTGGCAGTTAATTAAATTGAAAAACGGACTTTGAACATTAGCATAAATGTTTAAAAAAAAAAAAAAAAAAAAGCCAACAAAACCTCAAAAATGCTTTGTTCTTCTTAGGACTCTCTCATTCCTGGGGATGAGTCTGTGTCTTGCCTTGATGTTCATCTGCTCTTGGTACTATGCTTTGATTGCTATGGTGATTGCTGGATGTATTTACAAATACATAGAGTATAGAGGGTAAGACTATATTTTATTTGTTTACTTTATATTTAATTTGCCCAGTAGGGTCTGAATGCAGGTGTAAAATAGTGTCCAAACCAAATTTTTCTACCATCTCAGCATGTACAAGAAAACCTGACTCTCAGATACCAGAAGGTGACAACTCAGACTGCATGTTAAAAAGATAATCTGTCACAAACCCAGGACCTCCGTCTCATCTTTTTATCACTGCAGCCCTTCCTGGATGGAAGGAGAACAGTCTTCATACTTTCCATACGCTAAATATCTGTCTGGTAGCTACTATCTTCAAAAAGGCAATATTTCAAACTTCAGAGACCAATATTATATTTCTGACAAATACTGTATTAATCCGGTCCAGTAATCCTCATAATCGACACAACTTTTCTCTTTAAAGTAATACCACTTTGTATATGAGATGCATTCTCCCTTGTTTCTTTCCATCAAACATTAGAGTCCAGTCTTTAGGAACACTGACAATCTCATAGGTTAGGAGATGCCAAGAGGATCAGAGCAACCGTGGCTGTAGCATTTCTGCAGTCATTGAAGCTCAGAATGTTCCATTTTATGAGCCAACATGTGGTGTACTGAAGCTGGTTTTTAGGCATTTTGTTCTAACTACTAAACAAGTCCTTTCATTATTAGAAAAGTACTGTTTCATACTGTATTGGGAAATGTGCTCTGTTAATGGACTTTCTATTCCTGATTTTCTCAGAGCTGAGAAAGAATGGGGGGATGGAATCAGGGGGTTGTCCTTGAATGCGGCTCGCTACGCTTTGCTTCGGGTTGAAGCAGGACATCCACACACCAAGAACTGGAGGTAAGAGCCCCGGGAGTCTTATTTTTAATGCAGATCACTTCAGAAATAGGAATGCTATTGATTGCCAAAATCTAGTCAAGGCTTCACCAACCCTAGAAGTAAAGTAGAATTTCCTAGAGTGAAACTTATTATTATTTTTTTTCTAGAACAAATAAACTAATAGTCAGAGTTGACTGAAACTGGAATGGCATTTTGCACATTGCAGTGACTTCTGGTATGTTTCATCAGTTCTATTGTCATAACATGTTAGCAGGATTCAACTGTATCAGTGGTCCCCAAACTTTCTAAAATTACAGAACCCTCATATATCACTTCTGATATGGAAGACCTACCGCTGTCCTGTGAAGTGGCACAGAGCCAGGCAACTTGGCCCAGCAATGCAAATGCTCTGCCTCCTGGCCTGCTCTGCCATTACCCCCAATCTCTCTTTGCAGAACCTCTGATATACTGCAGAACCCTAGAGTTCTACAGATTCAGCTTGAAAACCACTGAAGTCACTCAAGATGTAAATAAATTAGGGCTGTCAATTAATCACAGTTAATGTGCGCAATTAACGTGTTAATCAGTTCTTGCATTAATTTTTTTAATTGCTCACAGTTTTGGAGCCTGCACCTGGGCTCTGCTCTACTGTCTGTGGGCCACCCGGTAGGGGAGTGGTGGCAGTACAGAGGTCTGCAGGGCGGCCTGGGTTCAGGTTCCAGGCAGCTGCAGTAGGAGGGTGGGAGGCTTGCGCACAGGCGTGTACACATACATGAGCAGTCACAACCTGCATGCTGCATGTAGAGCAGTGCTGCACCAGGAAGTCTGTGGAGGGGGGGAGGAATGAGCCCCCCA
>NW_005842620.1:20187-91482 GCF_000455745.1 Alligator sinensis | reverse complement strand
GGTGTGTGTGTGTGCAGGGCGGAGGCGGGCTGCCTGCTGCAGGCTAGGGCTCTGCACCCTGCTGCCTCTGCCCTGGGAGTTGCATGCTGGCCATGCTGTGCCCCCCTCACCTGCCTGGCTGCAGGAGGCACAACATGCTGCTTGGCCACCATGGCTTCTGGAGTAAAGGCAACAGGGTGTAGCACTCCAGCCTGCAGCAGGCAGCCCGCCTCTGCCCCATGCACAAATTGGGGGTGCGCATGCCCCCCATGCCTCCCCTGGGGGTGCGCACAGCAATGGGGAGCCGTATCCCTTCCCACCCACGCTCCTGGACGAGTCTCCTGTGGCTCAGTTGCACATCCTGCCCTGTCCCTGACCTTGCCCCACTCCCTTCCTTGCTGTGGGGGCCTTGATCTGCCCCTCCCCCTCCACAGACTTAGCTTCTGGGTGCTGTGTGTCTGCCCCTCACACCTAAGCCACAGCCCCCCAGCCCTGCTGCTGCCTCTCGATCCTGACCCACAGTACCCCACGTCCTATGAGAGTATGCAGGGGGCCCCCCCCACTTCCTTGGGCTCCAAACTCGCACGCATACCCACAGCCCCCCACACCTTCACAAATCCCCTGCCACACACGCACACACCCTACACTCCCCCCCCAACCATACAGAGGTCTTGCATGATTTTATGTCTTTTAATTTTTTAGTGCATAATTTTGAGTTTTTAGCTGTGTGATTTTTAAAATCATGATTAATTGCAACTCTTTTTTTAATCACGCAACTAATTGCAATCATGGTTTTTTAATAGTTTGATAGCTGTAAAATAAATCTTTTCAGGTGCGATGCGAAACACAAAATGAGTTAATTTAAGTGATCAGGCAGAGTCAAACTTCTATATAGTGGAGAATTTTAAGATATTTGTTACTAACCTTACTCTAGATCAGGGGTCGGCAACCCCTGGCGCACATGCTGAGCGGGGCAAGTGAGGCCATTTTCCTTGGCACACGTTGTGGCTGGGGAGGCAGCAGCTGTTAGTAGTTTCCCAGCTACAAGCCGGCCCTAGCTCTGGGTAGTTGGTGCCAGCTGGGAGCCTGGGCTGCTGCCAGCAGGCACCTGAGATGCTGCAAGCCCTGCTGGGAGCAGCCTGGGCTCTACAGCTATCAGCAGCTACCCAGAACCTGGGCCAGCTGCAAACACCTGCTGCCTCTCCACCCCAGACCCGGCCCTGGGCTCCAGGGAGGCAGCACATACCGGCAGTGCTCCTCACTGTGCTGCCCTCGCCGCTTCTGCAAAGGAGTGTTGGAACCCGCAGCAGGGCACAGCGGGGGGCTCAGAAAGCTGCCTGCCGCTCTGAGTTCCCTGCTGCCCTGTCACACTTCCCCTGTGTGCATGGGAGCAGCGTGGGCAGCAGTGCAGGATTGTGCCCCTTGCTGCTGCCCCCACCTGCAGGGGAAGTGTGGCAGGGCAGCAGGGAACTGGGAGCAGGCAGCTTTCTGCTCCCCACCCACTGTGCCCTGCTGTACCAGGTTCCAACACTGGTTTGCAGAAGTGGCGAGGGCAGCACAGCGGGAGGCATTGCTGTTATGTGCTGCCTCCTCGGGGCTGGGGCTGGAAGGCAGCTGGGGCCAGAGCCTGGGTGGAGAGGCAGCAGATGTTTGCAGCTGGCCCAGGTTCTGGGTAGCTGCTGACAGCCCGGGCTCTGTGAGTGGGGGGCAAGGGTCATGAACAGGGTTGCAGTATGAAGGGGAGCAGCCAAGATGGTGTCTGCCCCCTCCTCTCCACTGCTAATTAGCAGAGAGGGATGCCTTCTGTGTGGCCCCTGCCTTCTCCACCAATTAGCAGTGAGGCTTCTAGGGCCCCTCTGCCAATTAGTGTGGGGCTAAGGGGAGATGTGGGGGAGGGGGGGGCTCACCACAAAAATGATGCCGAGGCTGTGAGCAGGCCATGATTGTTTTTGCTTTACCTCTGCATGTGTTAAGTAGACTCCCAAGCATGCAAATGTTTTCATGCTAATTTTTGTGTTTATGCTAATTTTCTGGTTCTTTTCCTGACACTTTTTTTATACCACAGGCCTCAAGTCTTAGTTTTGTTGAATTTGGATTCGGAACAGCTGGTTAAGCACCCTAGATTGCTTTCTTTCACTTCTCAGCTGAAGGCTGGTAAAGGATTGACCATTGTAGGATCTGTCCTTCAAGGAATATACTTGGATAAATGTGTAGAAGTTCAAAAAGCTGAAGAGGTATGTAAAAGACAGTTTGCAATACCAATATTGTTTTGGGGCTTATAGTCCATATAGGCCCTTCTATGTATTACACTTAACTTCTTGTTATTAACCAAGTAATCACTCCTTGCATTGCAACCCAGCTACACGTTTAACCAATTAATGGCTTGATAAAACAAACAATAACCTACAAAGTTTTTCTGCAGAAATGTGCAAAAACTTTTTGTAGCTTATTTTAATCATGCCATTAATTGATTAAGTGGCCAAGTGCTCCCCTGTGGCTGGGAGCCCAGTCCATCAACTGAGGGGTGCCCAGCCACAGGGGTACACCACTCACTACCAGTCCCACAGCTGATAAGGATCACAATGGTTGCAGTGTTGTCAGCTTTGGGGCTTGCAGCAGGGAGAATGCTCCCCCTGACCTGCGACCTTCTTAGCTGCAGGACCTGCAGCTTACGAGGTTCACAGCAAGGACAGCGTTCTCTCTGCTGCCTCCACTATGAGCCCTTCAGCCCACATTGTGATCCCGCGCTCCCCCTGCACCATTGATAAGGTGCAGTGGGATCTAATGCACGATCTCAGTCTCACCTCCTGCCATGCACATGGAATACACATCTAAGCAAAAACTGTAATAAAGGACATTTATATAGTAGGGTGCTTCATGAAACATGTCATACAAAGTTTTAAATTCTTTAATTAAAAACAACCCCCCCCCCCCAACACTTTCAGAATGCCACAGAAGTTTATATAGTCTTTACAGACACAACAGAACCTAGTACTTAATTTTTGTCTGCTATAGTGACATGTATATTGCAAAGGTTGTGTGCATTCTATAGACTGGATGGCCTCCTGGGCTGCGTCCACACAGTTATGAATGTTTGTTTCCCCAGGGACACGTAGCAGTGGCACGCCTTGTGCTGCTGCTGCTTGTCCTCAGGGAATGCCCATGGCATGTGCCCTCTGCAGGTTATCCTGGCCATGGTAGGGGGGAGCCTTACCTGGCATCCTGGGAGCCTCAGGGAGCTGCAGCCATGGCACTCCTGTAGCTGGGAACCTGGCCAGCAGCAAGAGCATGGCTCTGGCTGACCAGACTCTGTTTTGGGGCAGTGTGCATGAGCATTTTTGGCATGAATATTTGACCCTGGGAGACCCCAGGATCAAAAAAACCCCACACTGCGAGGTAGCAGTACGGGGAACTTCTGTACATGTGGTTTGTGGTGCCGCAGACAGGTCTGTGGCACTACATACTGCACATCTGCGCTTGTCTGGACACGGCCCTACATACTTATAAACTTTATGATTCTCTGCTTGGCTTAAGTTTCTTGATAATACTTTATTCATTGCTCAGTTAGAGCCCTAATTTCAGATCAATGTTAACATATTGGTAATCTAACCTTAGTTACGAGATTTGCATTTGCCAGATACCTATAGAAGAAGCACTCTTGGGGCCAGTTTCTTTTCCACCAATTGGGCATGTAAGTGGGCTTAAACGTACAGGCATGATGTTATTCCAACTTGCCAAAGCCTCTGAAAATTTGTTAAAACACAAGATGGGTGGGTCTTCCTCCTCAAATTGTGTTATTGCACTAGTTGAGTGCAGTTAAACTAAGGTGGCCTTGCTGCCTTAAAAGCATCATATTTTGCATGTAAAGGCCTCGTGTATGTAATTAGACAAGAGAGGTGGCCAAATAAGGAACTGCGAAGTATGATTCAGGGTGTGGCTGAGTCGGGAGCAATTGTTCATTATCTTCTGGAGACTGTCAGAAATGCTGTGGTTTGGCCTGAGTCAAGTAAGAACCAATCATGGTTAATGTGCTCAGTGAATCCTCCTCTGTCCTGGGCATATCGTCAGCTGGCCATGTAGGACCAGGTCCTGGACTACTTATGCCAACAAAATGATGCCAAGCGCTAGAATGAAAGAGACTTGTCCTTTCAAAGCAAGATTTGAGAGAGGTAGTTAACCATGTTAGTGTGAAGTCAGGCAGAAGGCAGGGTAAATCTGCACCTTTTATAGACTAACTAGATCACAGACGTACAGCACAAGCTTTCCTAAGTAGAGGGCTTACTTCATTTGGATTTAACATTCAGTAAGCGGTAGATTGCCCCTCTAACTCTGGTGTCAAACAAAGCACCACAAAAAAGCTAAGAGCTGCTTGATTGTTGGTGACTTATGTGCATCACATGTTGTGGTGTTTTGCAGTTGTTCTTATTCTTTTTAATAATGCTCATCTGGCCCCAGTGAGAATTAGCTGTCAATTCTATACTGATTAAAGTAGTCCAGGAAGTTGTAATGTACTGCAAAGGCATCAAGTTACTTCTAATGAGCACTGCAGTCTGGATATCTGTATATAGTATCCTAGTGTTAGACTTCAGGAGAGATTGGTACCTCCTGCAGCTAAATGCAAGTTCATCTGGCATTCTTCCTGTTCCTCTGTAGCTGTACTGAATGATTAATTCATGTCTCACTTGAAAGGAATAAATTGAATTTCCAAGCAAGTGATCATTAGTCATTGAACTTCACTGCAGGTGGGCCTCTGGTGGTTTTTTATTCTTTGATTTATCTGGTTTTTTTCCTTAATCACTGTTATGGTTTTATAATTGAAACCGAGTTTTCATAAAAAAACAGTCTAAAGAACTGACTTCAAAATCATTATAGCACATGGTTAATTTGATTTTTTTTTTCTCCTTTTTTCTTTCCTTTTGGTTTTCTTCTAACTGAAGCAACACTAGGAACCTAAAATAGAAGTCCAGAATAACCTCACAGAGAGAAATATAATTATCAATTATAGGTACCCTGGTAATCCATAAATCTTTCGTTCGGTGGAGCTTTTCAAGCAAAACAACAAATACATATTTAAAAAGTTTGTTTGAAAACTACATAAAACTGAATAGATCTCTCAAGCTAAGAATAATTGTAGCTTTTAAATTAATTTAATCCATTCAGTTTAATGAGGTTTGGTTTTTTTTTGTTTTTCGTTTTGAAACGTTACTGGGATCTAGTACTCTGTTATCCTTGTGCAGTGTTTCTCAGCCTGGTGAGGTAGTATCTCTGCAGAGGACCCAAGGCTGAAGAAAAGAAATTTTCATCTTGGAGCAGTTCATCTTCCACAAATTGGCTCCTGTTGTGATTTTTTGCAGTGTGGTGGCTTATTCCCCAGCTGTTGATGGCCATGAACAGGTGTTCAGCTCTACCCAAGCGAGGGAACATACAAACGTTTCAGATATCCACCCCTGCCCCCCCCCCCCCCCCCCCAACTGCTCCTGACACCTTTCCCAGGCTAGGTCACCCCAGTCTGGGGAGGGCTGAGAGCAGCAGCTTGACTCCTTCCATGCACCGGGGTCACTGTGGTCTGGGGAAGACTGCTGCCCAATGACTACTTCTGATCACAAAGTTGTCAAGTGTACAGGTGTTCACTCTAGTGAGAGAGTGTCTCATAAGAAGGATCTTCCAGGTGTTGTGGTAGAAGACTTTTGACAGTTGAGACATGTTTCCTTCATAAGAAACAGTGACTGCCTGTATGCTGGCAATTTCTACTAGGAGACCAGTGATTCTTCCAGTAGAAGTTTAACCCATATGCATGGTTGCGGTTTGCTCCTTCCCTTTACAATGACCCCTAGCATAAGTGGAGCCATATTCTTTGTGTGGTTAGGTTTCTTACCCTCCTAAAAAGAGGAGGGTTTGTGAAGTAACCTGGGTATACAGAGCCACAGCAAATGGGCGGTGCAGAATCACTTATTTCAAAAGCCTCCACTTCTCTGCTCAGCTGTGCAGAACTGCTCCTGAATTCCAGCTGAGTGGGGAAAGGGTCTGGTTCAAAATGACAGCTGTGGCAAACACCTGGGCAGACTTGTCCCTAATTGAATATATGAATCATTCAGGGTCTGCTGTACAGCCAGGCATTATGCTACTTAATTGGGACCTTGCCACAGGCCAAGGCAATATACTGCTTGCCCAAACCTGTTTTCAGTTTGTCTGTTGCACTCAGTTTTGTTGCTTGTGTGCTGGTCAGTCCATTAGAGCACCAAGGATGACTGCTATGTGTAGCCTGGCCCTGGGAGAAATGGAAAGGAAATCAGAGGCCATCGGGAGTGTGCAAAAGAATTAGACCTAAATGTGTTTCCTCAGATGATTAAATTTATTGACACAAGGAGGCAAAACAACTGAGAACAGGCTATGGAAAGACTTGGGGAACTGAGTCAGGGCAGATATGACAAAATAAGTACCTCCTCATCAGGTGCTAGTTAATTACAAGGTTTATACTCAATGTCATTCAAAGTCTGGGAACCCCTGACAGGGTTCAAATATACATGTGTGTGTATTTTTATACTTTGAAAATACACTGGCTTGTGTCCCCACACAACCTAAATATTTTCCCTAGGGCCCCAGTCTGGCAATACTTCATCTCACAAGCACCAAATCAGTGTCCAAAACAAAACTGTATTAATAGGAAAGCAGGGATCACAGCATTAGTTTGGGGAAAATGCAACAAAAAAGCAGTCAACCATATCTTTGTACAAATAGTATATAAAACACTTTCCTTGGCAGTATCTTTGCATCTAGTTTTTCACTTTGTTTTTATCACCAATTGGTACGTATATCCATTGAACAAACATCCCTTTGATATGCCCTTTCCCCCTCTCATTGCTGTTTCCACTTGTGGTTTGCTGTTAGGGATTTGCTAATTCCCAGTATGTGAGGTTTGGAGGAGTAGAGTTCTATTTCCAGCTACTGGAGGAAGTGTTGCCTGGTCCAGTCATGAAATGCAGTGCTATTTCTTGCCAATTCAGCATCTTTTTCACCATACCACTGCCCTCGAGCCTGACCAGTTTGGTCTTAAGGCTTAATCTATTCCACCTCTAAGCAGATAAGGCTCTTTTGGTAAATGTGATATATTTTTATTAGACCAACTTAAATAGTTGGAAAAATTGTTCTTCACGAGCTTTTGGGTACAAACACCCATCTTCAGGCAGAGGGAGAGTTTACAGTTGTTTTGTGTTCTCTTGGGTGAGGATAGAAGCCATTATGTAAAAATGCAGGTCTGTGAAAATGGAAATCCATAGCAGTGAGGATAGACAATAGGTGTGAGACATTTTGTGGAGGGGGGGGGATGACCTGGTGAAATGTAGAGAGGTTACCTGGGGTATCAGATTGTAGGCAGGCTATAATGTGCCATAAATCCACTGTCTGCTTCGTCCATGATTTTCTGTATCCAGTAGACTGATGAAGTTAAGTTCATAAGCTCATCTGCGAAAGGTGCTTTGTAAATTCCCTTTGAGAATTATACCTGAAAGATTGGAGAGAGAGTGGTTATCTTGTGAGACATGTGCGCCCACTGGTAATTGGATATTTGGCACAGCTGGTATCTATGAAGTGTCATGTTTAGCAGGTGTAACAACTTTAAACTTTTAAATGCAATTTGGAAAGAATTCTTAGATTATTTTGTTAATTAAAATATTAGTCCTTTACCTACTTCCCATTTTTCTGACTCTGTTCCTCCCTCTTTCGTCCTCTTTTTTTTTCTTTCTTTTCCCATTTTATTATTGTGACAGAAATCTGCAATTTGTATATAGTTGATTTTATATATTGTATAAAAACTTAATTTGTTCTGAGATTTTTTTTATTGCATTTAAAACAAAATCATGTAGAGAAAGAAGTGATGGTATAATGCTTGCATTCTCCTAGAGAGATCCCATGGGCAGTGGGACAAGTACAGCTATTGTGGATTCTTTCAGAAAGATCAGACTAGAGGCACCCATTGTAAGCTCCTTGCCATCCATCCTGCCATCTGCAGACAAGTCAACGGAATGGGTGGCATGAAAACCTGCTGACAGACCCAAGAATAACCAGCTAAGATATGCTCTCCATATCAGATAGGAGAGCATCAGTGTAGTGTTCTGTTCTTTCCTTGGAACCATTCATTTTGTTGTAGTTTCTCAGTGACCTTTTTCTCAGAAGGTCAGACCCTGGTTAAAAGGTTGTCAAACTGTCAGTGTTCAAGATGTTTCTTGAGCACTTGACTTCAGGCACTTTCTTCAAAGGTGCTTATCTCCTACCACCCCATTTAAAACAGCTAGGGATCCAGTACCACCCCACACACCTTCATGAGTCAACAAGGTTACACTAATAATGGCCAGTAATAATAGTGCAAAGCATTCCCAATGGTTATGTTCAGTGAGGCTCTGGGTCTCTTTACCAGGTATAGAGACTATAGTTAAGGACAACCATGTCTTAAGCAAATGAATTGAATCCTAACAGTTACAGTTCTAAGTCAAGAGCAGAACAACCTTAGCAATTACAATTCTAACACTAGTTAGTCAAAAGCAATACAACATGCTCACCACCCTCAGATATAATGAACACGATGCTACTGGTTGATCAGGCCAGGAGGTCTTGTCTGGGGCTCCCAGCTCCTACATCTGAGTTCTGTGTAGGGTAGAATCTTAGATGGATGACTGCATCTCCTCTGGTCTTCAGAAGTGTTCCAGGCGGGGTTCCAATTCCTTTTCCTATATACCTTCTCTTTACCAAGTTTCTTAGCATATAATTAGCTTAAGCCATTCCCTTTAATGCACATTAATAAGCCTGCTTCCGCTTGCCATATATGATTAAACTCCACTGGAATTTTCCAGTCTTGGGTAATCTTTTTCATTCTTAGGTGGGAGTAAGTCTTGCTACTGCTTGTTCCTCTGTTCTCAAGCAAAATTTTCTTCTTGTAGTTGGCCAATTTCTTGTTTTGATTTTGGCCACCTAGACATGGTATTTCCAGACTTCCTCCTCTTTGCGGGGAACTGGTCAGAGTCAAGCACACATCATGTGCCAGGTCTTGTTGATGAGTTTGCAGCTGTCTAGAGCCAAAGTCAAATCTGCAGCTGAGTGGACGCATGATAATTTTCTTACGGTAAGTGCCAGAGTTAAAACCCAGGCCGGAATGCCTCTGGGTTTCAACACAGTATATCTCTGAGTTAGGCAGAGTTCTCAAACACTGTGCTACTTCTCCTCTATTCATAGTGGGGATTAAGGACAACATAATTTAATATTTTATCGCATATCACAGTGCCTTTTTTGTTTATTGGGTTGCAGGATTAAGGAACTGTTTCCGGAAGTCAGATAATTTACAGCGTATCATGTTAGTTCTTAATACAGTGATTCCTTGTTGTATTCATAATTAAAGGTATCTCCATGTGTAATCCTCCCTTTCTTATTTTTATAGAATGTTAAATCCTTAATGGCAATAGAAAAAACAAAGGGATTCTGCCAGATTGTGGTGTCTCCAAGTTTGAGAGATGGAGTCTCCCATTTAATTCAGTCTGCTGGTCTCGGAGGGATGAAGCATAATACAGTCCTGATGGCATGGCCACAGTCATGGAAGCTCACAGATAATCCATTTTCATGGAGAAACTTTGTTGGTATATACTGCTTTAGTTTTCTATATTTCTACTAAAATTAACCATGTATGCAAGAGGCAAGGATATTTTGGGAGATATCTTTCATCAGACCAACATCATTGGGAAAGATTTTTTAGATGATCTTTTGAGCATAAAGTATTCTTCCTCAGGTCTGAGGGGGGGAAAAAAAAGCAGGTGCAGCTTGAGCTAAGTAGCAAATAGAGCAATAGTGTGCATAAAACTCCACGTGTAAATAAATTTGCCATTGGATCTTATATATTTCCTGGGCCTTTACAGCTACATCACTTTAGCGCTATTATATTGCATTAATGCTATTTAGTGATGCTATGCAACTCTGAGATGCATAGATCTTACATTCATTTTTCCAGGTATCTAATCTATCTATTAGTTCTTTTATGGCTGAGAGATTTCAAAATAGTAATTTAAAAGTGATTCAGTTGAGGTCCATGAGAACTTGTTTTTACTCTGCACTCCTTTAAAAAAAACAAAAAACCCAAATCCCCCCCATTTATTAAGTATGGATGTAAAAGCCGAAACTTTAAGCTCGTGATTTAAACAATGCCCATTTTTCAGTTAAGAAATGTTAGCCTGTGTATAAACTTACCTTAAAGGACTCCCAATTTTCATTCACACTGTTGTATATCCTATTTTGTGGTTGTTTGTTTTCTCTACAGACACTGTACGTGAAACGACAGCAGCACAGCAAGCTCTGCTGGTTGCCAAAAACATTGATTTGTTTCCAGCAAATCAAGAGCGCTTTTCTGAAGGGAACATAGATGTGTGGTGGATTGTTCATGATGGCGGGATGCTGATGTTGCTTCCTTTCCTGATTCGACAGCACAAGGTACGGCAGATGTTCTAGGGAGGAACTCTTGTTAGAAAAATGTACAGCCAGTGAATGCTAGGGGCAGAATTTTATATTCACCTACTGCATGAACAAAGCTTGAGACTTGCTTCTATTTTTTTTAGTCAGGTAATTCAGTCATTCTGTTACCCAGTCTGGTCTCTCAAATGTCCCCACTATAAGTAGGGGCCTACCTAAATTGCCGGGAAACAGCATTTTTTGCAGGTTGATTGACTCTCAGTTCTAATTCCATGGTCATTTTGCAGTGGCCTCGCCCTTCAGCGTTGATTGGCAGAGAGACCCTGAGGGGGGTGGGAGATGAGAGGACCCTGCCATCTTGACTGCTGGCTGCCCTTCATGAAGCCTTGCCCCTCAGTGTTGATTAGTGGAGAGCCTCCCCCCGGGGAGCCAGAATCTTATTTTTATTAAGTTTTTTCGTTGGTGTGGGGTTTTTTTTTTTTGTTTTTGGGTTTTTTTTCAGACAACTCTGGATTTCACGGTTTCCGTGAAATCGTAAATTAAGTAGGTGCCTAACTTGTAGACAGAAGGAAATATCTGCATATTTGACCATCTTTCAAAATAATAAGTTCTTATATGCTTAACTCTCTTGAAGAGTGATGAGCAAGAGGAGCAAATGGAATTTATTCATTGTTATATAACATTATTTCCCTTTTGTGTAGGTTTGGAGAAAATGTAAAATGCGTATTTTCACTGTAGCCCAGATGGATGACAACAGTATTCAAATGAAAAAGGATCTTCAGATGTTTTTGTATCATCTTCGATTGAATGCTGAGGTGGAAGTTGTTGAAATGGTAAGCTGCTATGTAGTTTACATGTTAATTAAAAACTCAGAACTAAACTTCAAAGTCATTCTTACAGCCTTCTTGAAAATACAAGGGAATTTTGACTTGATACAAAGTTTTAGTCAAGTACCTCAATATTTTGCGTAAAATGTGAAGACTAGCAATATGAAAGTGCCCTAGGGCAAATTTAACTTATCTGTATCCCAGGTCTCATATTTAGTAGCCTTTTATACAGCATAAAAGGTAACTTCTGATCTCACTCTTCATCCTAATGCTGGGTCCATGTCCGTCTCCCTATGTTATCCCAACAGGATTCTTGTCCTGTTTCCCTATCCCCTTCACTCCCTGGTCCCACTCTACTCCTTCTGTGTCTGCTCCTCCAAGATCTGGTCCTTGTCCCCTGTACTAGCCACTCAGACTGCTTCTTCCTCCATACTACTTGGGCTCAGCAGAGGCAGGGTAGACTAGGTTGGAGAGAAATTGCCCTTTGTCCAAGGGTATGTCTGCATAGTGTATGATAGAGATCAAAACTCATTTTAAGAAGCAGTTCTTGTTCCAGAAATAGTCTAGCTACAATAGCAGAGGGCTCTGCATGAGCGAATTTACCTTGCTACTCTGGGGGCCATTACCAAACAGTACTCTACGAGTGTGTCTACGTGTGTTTTTATGTGCACCTAAACTTTAATGCACATTAAGGTAATTTAGGTGCACGTCCTACATGTGCACACTAAAGGCACATTAACAGGGTGTGTGGACCTACTTGGGACTAAACTTAGTGGCAGTTCAGTTGACATACAGGGTTTATGCACCTTAGCGCATCTACGTGTGCATTAAGGCACTTGTAATTATTTGTGCCTAAATTTCATAGATTGTAAGGCTGGAAGGGACCTCGGAAGATCTTTGGGTCCAGCCCCTGCACCAGGCAGGAAAGGCAGGTGGGGTCAGGTGATCCCTGCAAGATGACTATCCAGCTTCCTTTTGAGGATTTCCAGGGTAGGTGATTGCATCAACTCTGGAGGGAGCTTATTCCACAGTCTGGACACCCTAACTGTGATGAAGTTTTTCCTAATGTTGAACCTGAAATGGTTTTCTAGGAATTTGTGGCCATTACTTCTGGTTCTTCCCAAGGGTGCCCTGGTGAACAGTTGTTTGCCAAGCCCCTGATGTACTCCCATGACGTAGCGGTAAACTGCTACCAAGCCCCTCTCACCCTTCTTTTTCAGGCTAAAGAGTCCCAGGTCCCTCAGCTTTTCATAAATTCATAGATGTTAGGGCCGGAAAGGACCTCAATAAATCATCGAGTCCGATCCCCTGCATATCCCCTGCATAGGCAGTAAAGAGTGCTGGGTTCAGATGACCCCAGCTAGATGCCTATCTTTTGAAGACCCCCAGGGTAAGGGAGAGCACTACCTCCCTTGGGAGCCTATTCCAGATTTTGGCCACTCTAACTGTGAAGAAATACTTCCTTAATGTCCAGTCTAAATCTGCTCTCTGCTAGCTTATGGCCATTATTTCTTGTGACCCCCCAGGGGCACCTTGGTGAGTAGAGTCTCACCAATTCCCTTCTCTGCTCTGAATTTATAGGCAGCCACAAAGTCACCTCTCAACCTTCTCTTGCGGAGTCTGAAGAGGTCCAGGTGCCCTAGTCTCTCCTTGTAGGGCTTGGCCTGCAAGCCCTTACCCATACAAGTGGCCCTTCTCTGGACCCTCTCCAGGTTATCCACATCCGTCTTGAAGTGCGGCGCCCAAAACTGCACGCAGTACTCCAACTGCGGTCTGACCAGCGCCCGATAGAGGGGAAGTATCACCTCCTTGGTTCTGTTCGTCATGCATCTGCTGATGCACGATAAAGTGCCATTAGCTTTTCTGATGACTTCGTCACACCGACGACTCATGTTCATCTTGGAGTCCACTAGGACTCCGAGGTCCCTTTCTGCTTCCGTGCTACTGAGCAGGTAATTTTCTAGGCGGTAGGTGTGCTGGACATTTTTCCTCCCTAGGTACAGAACTTTGCATTTCTCCTTGTTAAATTGCATTCTATTGTATTCTTCCCATATGTCCAACCTGTCCAGGTCTGCCTGTAGTTGTTCCCTGCCCTCCAGTGTGTCCTTCTCCCAACAGTTTTGTATCATCTGCAAACTTGGACAGAGTACACTTCACTCCCTCGTCCAAGTCACTGATGAAGACATTGAAGTGCATCGGTCCAAGGACAGAGCCCTGTGGGACCCCTTATAGTTGCCTGGATCCTCCTTCCTCCCCTTCTTGAAAATAGGGACCACATTGGCCCTTTTCCAGTCCTCTGGGACCTGGCCCGTGTGCCATGACTGCTCAAATATTCTTGTCAGTGGCTGGGCAGTGACATCAGCCAGTGCCTTCAGTACCCCCAGATGGAGCTCATCCGGGCCTGCTGACTTAAACGCATCCAGTTCTTCCAAGTGACTCTGCACCATCTCAGGGTCAACGCTTGGTAGGGCCATATGCTTTTCCTCGTATGGCTTGCTGTGCAACCTCTAATTATACGAGTGATCCTTCTCTGGACTCTCTCTCTCAAGTTGTACCACATCCTTGTTAAAGTGTTATGCCCAGAACTGGATACAGTACTCCAGTTGGAGTCTCACCAATGCTGAGTAGAGTGGAAGAATCACCTCCTTGGTCTTGCTGGAGATGCATCGATTGATGCATGCCAGAGTATTATTTGCCGTGCTGGCAACAGTGTCACATTGCCAGCTCATATTCATGCTGTGGTTTATTAATACCCTCAGGTTTCTTTCATTCATAGTTCTGGTCAGGCTGGCATTGCCAAGCCTGTAGGTGTGCAAGGGATTGTTCATCCCTAGGTGGAGCACTTTACATTTCTTGATGTTGAACTTCATCTGGTTCTGACTCGCCCAACTTGCTAGCCTGTTTAGATCCACCTGTATATGTAGCCTATCTTCAAGCGTGATCATGCTTCCCCATAACTTGGCGTCATCTGCAAACTTGAGCAGTAAGCTCTTCACCCCCTCATCCAAATCACTGATGAAGATGTTGAAAAGTACAGGACCAAGCACTGACTCCTGTGGGACACTGCTACCTGCTTCTTGCCAAGGTGACACTGATCCGTTCATTAGGATTCTGAGTCCTACCCTGCAGCCAGCTTTGTACCCATTGGCGATGCAGAGGGGGTGCACACAGGTGCACATGCACCGCCTGAGATTGGCCGTGCACTCCCTGGAAGCGCCAGCTGTGAAACCGAAAGTGGTGGTGGAAGTGCACTTCCAGTTTTGCCACTGGTGGCTGTGGGCTCAGCGATCAGCTGCTGAAGGACACCTCCCCCCCTGTTGGCGATCTGATGCTCATGTTCATACCCACCTAACCATCTCGCAGTTAAGCCCGCTATCTTCGAATTTTCTCACGAGAACATTGTGGAATACAAGTTCAAAGTCTTTTTGGAAGTCAAGGTATACAATATCCACCCCTTCTCCGTTATCCAGGTGGCGAGTCACCAGATCGTAAAAGGAGATGAGGTTGGTTAGACAAGAATGATAGAGACACCTTGATATCTGCTTGCCTAAAATCGCCGTTTTAAGGCGCATTAAGGGTGTGCACATATAGACCCACACCATTAATGTACCTTAAAAATGGCTAATGCACCTTTAAATCGGCACGTGTAGATGCACCCTGTGTATGGTAGTCTGAAAGAATTCACAAGGCAAATCGCTACTAAAAGTGAATCTGATAAAATAGTTTCTACACAAATTTGAAGAGACCACCTATACTTATTTACTGATTTTTAAAATGGCTAAAGATAACAGTATCTTCATAATTGCTTCTATTTCACATCACTTTTCAAATCTTTTAACAACAATTCAGAAATTAACTAGATTCTATGTTGTGTATTAAGCAACAGCTATGCAACTTAGAAGCTTAGAAAAAAATAAATGGCCATTTGTACACATGCTTGCACTGCAGCACTGGGTGCTTTTAAAAGTGCTCGGTGAAATATGCATCAGTACTGAGAAAATGAAAAAGGTGTTTTAGTTCAAAAGCACACTGTCACCATTTTCTCAAGGCTGACATGCATTTGTTATTTATACAAATGCATGCAGTGCAGCGCCGGGCACGTCAGCTGGCGTGCGGAGCAGACTCAGTTAATTGAGTCTGCTCCAACATGCCAGATATACAGACAGATGTATGTGCAAAATTTCATTCTCTCTAGGGGTGCATTTACATGCGCAAATAAGTACAACTAAATTTTAATGCACATTAAGCTAATGTGCACTAAGCAATTTTTGCAAGGTGTCTAAATGTGCAGGGACTTGGGATTAGTTTCAAGTCCCTCCAGTCTTGCCATGTGGCCACTGGGGGGAGCTCCAGCCACATGGCTACCAGCACTTGACAGCCATGTTGAAGCCAAAACCTGCTGCCAGCACTTGGCAGCCAACTTGGAAACTCTGATCCCTGGCCAGCCCCTTTCCTGCCCAGGAACTGTGTGCTTAGTGCAGGGCCAGCTCCCTCCTTGCCCACCCAGCCTCCTCACACCAGACCTGCTCCCACTCCAGCCCCTGCCCTTGCTCCAGATGGCCCCGGCCAATGCTGACCACCTCCCCACACTCCTGCTGACCCCAGTAGAGCTACATGTGCCAGCAAGGGCCAGGGCACTGGCTATGGGAGGTCCTGGCCCAACCCCTTCCTCCTGCACTCCCTGCTCCAGCCTGCCTACCCTGCCTCCCACACACCCCCTAGCCCTTTCCCACTCCCAGCACCACTCTCAGGACATGCACATGGATAAAACAAAACAACAACAGCAAAAAAGTAAGTTTTATTGCCCTCACATCCCTCGCTCTCATCCCTCCCCACTTAATGAACAGTACCTCTCCACCACCTTTCCCACCAACCAGTAATACAAAATCTGCTTACAAGAGGCAAACTATATACCTATTGAAAACTATTTACAATATTTTGGGTATTCAGGCCAGAGTGGGGGGGGGGCCCTGGGTTGGGGACCTAGCGGGGAGAGCCCCAGGGCAGATGCCCAGCACCTCAGCTTTTAAATGTTCTCCTGCTGGTCCAGGGGCTACAGTGACCCCTGCAGGTGTGGCCTCCTATGAGGTTGGGTCTCTGGCTGTGGTGCAGGGGAGGAGAGGCCCAGATCCAGGTGGGTGGTGGTAGGTCTAGGGTGGGGGCTGGGCCAGGTGATCTGACGGTCAGGAAGTGCCCAAGGACTTCCTCCCAGGGCCAGGTAGGGGCCTGCTGCAGGGTGGCGGGTGGGACCCAGGTGCCCTACAGGGCCATGGGTTGGAGCTGGGCAGTGTGGGACATGTACACGACTACCAGGGCCAAGAGAATATCAATGGATTGGTAGTTGGGATCCTCCTACTGCTGGAGCTGCTCCATGTACTCTTGCTCCAGGCCCTTCATGTGGGACTAGTCTCATGCCTCCACCTGGGCGATGTCTTCCAACTGCCAGGCCTGCTCTCATGCCTCCCACTCCTTCACCACTACCACAAGCTGCTGGAGCAGGAAGGCCCAGTCCCAGGTGTGCCGCTAGCACAGCCGATGCATCCGGACTGCTCCAGTGGTGGGTGGCAGCAACCTGGGGTCTGAATCCCCACTGAGGCTGGTGGCCTCTCCCCCACGTCCAGATGAGGCAAGAGACAGAAGCCTTTTGGGAGTTTGCAACATTTCAGAGATAAGATGCTCTGCACCAGGGGCCATGTGGTGCTCGGCCTCAGATCTGGGGTCCAGTCTTGCATGGGTGCCCAGGGACAATGGTAAGTACCTGGAGGCATCAGGGTGGGGCAGGAGCTCAGGCAGACTGCCCCTGCTGGTGGCACTCGGAGGGATATGGCCTGGTTCCTGGGGTACCAAACTGCGGGTCAGCTCCTGCATATAAAGGGCATGGACTTTTGAGCATGACTGGACCAACAGTTGAAGTTGGTCACAGCCATCCACTGTGCCCATGAGACCTTGACCTTTACATGGCACTGCCGCACCAACTGAGAGTGCCTTCACTCCTACATCCCACCTGATGGCCTTGTAAATGTGGGCGCTTCAGCTCCCGCCCTGCACAAACTGCCTCTGCACATCAGCATGGACCCAGAGTGCCACGAGGTCTTGCACCACCTCCTGGGCCCAGTTGGGCAGTTGGCACAGGCATGTGCCCATGAGCAGGGCTGGGGCTTGATGGGGAGGAGGACAATGACATTCTTGTACCGCACTGGCTGTCTGGGCCCCCACGTGGCTGTCCCTGTGTGCCCAGCCCTGGATGGCTGCCATCAGCACCTAGCACAGGGGCACAACCAGGAACTGGGAGCCACGCAGCAGAGGCACTTCCACAGGACCTGTAAGCACGGGAGACACAGCTCGGGGTGAGTAGTAGCAGGGAGCAAGTGCTGGCCCTGCCGCCAGAGACAGCTTGTGAGGAATGTCAGGGCAGGACAAAGGGTGTAACAAGCTGCAGCCCTTTGCATCATTCACCTGTGGCCAGGCAGCAGCTCTGGAGCAGGCCAGGCAGAGACAGCCTGTGGCCTGTCTAGGGGCACACAGGGCCTGCTGGGCTCCTGCGCAGATTAGCAGTCTTGTCCAGGCTGCTGGTGTATGTGCCCCAGGGCACAAAATGGCTGCTGGTTTTAATAGCCTGCAGCTAGGGGCTGCCAGAGAGCAGCTCAGCCCTGGGGGGAGGAGAGGTGGCTAGCCAAAAGTGCTGGTTTAATGTGCATTTATAACTAATCGTGCCTACATTTGATACCTGCATTTGCAGGTATCAAATTTAGGCATGATTAACCTAATTTTGCTATTTTTAATGTGCATTAAGGGTGCACAAATGTAGATGCACGCCAGTCTTGCATATTAAATAAGGTTAATGCGCATTAACATCTCATGTAAACGCGCCCTAGATATTTTAATATAAAATACAAAATGAAACACGAGTGTTGTTCCTAAATACTTATAATATCTGTTCATTTCTGTATATATTATGATGCAGAATCAACTATAAAGTAACTTTCTCTCATTTTATTCTGCTAATACCATTTTGGTTTAATTTGGGATGCATTTAAAAAGAAACACGAGACATTGCCTAAATTACTTTTTTGTAAATGAGAACTTTCTCCTTATTTAAAAGAATTAATTGTTATTTTTGTAGTTTGAAAATGACATTTCAGCATTCACATATGAGAAAACACTTGTGATGGAACAGCGATCTCAGATGTTAAAACAGATGCAGTTGTCCAAGAATGAAAGGGAAAGGGAGGTAAGTAATTTAACCTGCGTATAAATGTTATGGAGACCTTGGAGAAGCAAGTAAAAATAGTTATGGTGGGACATGGTCTCTAAGTTTCTAATTACTAAATAAAATAGTTTATTTTTAATTGCTTTGCTAGTTTACCTATGGTATTTCAATTAATGTTATCTTTGCTGTTGGAATGCTAGTATTTTATACACAATAGCTTGACTACTCTTGCTGATATGGGGCTTGAAATACTCCTATTAACAATATGTTTAGATTAGTCATCCATGTCATTTAGTCATTTTCATCCATGTGTATCTTCTTGAGTTTGGAGGGCCTTCTAATATTATTTCAAAAAGTTACGCTGTGATCCAGTGTGCCCCTTAATGAAAGTGGGGGAAGCTGTCTCGTATTGTCTTTGGAGTAAGACTGTGCACATGGGCAGTCACCAAGGAGTTGTTGACATACAATAAGTTCACATCCTACCTTACCTCCCAATAACTTTTTTCTTTTATTCTAGTGATTCTCAGCCAGAGTGCTGCAAGCACCCTGGAGTGCCTTGAGACACTTTCAAGGGTGACGTGGGGTGTTACGCAATGTTAGCAGTGTTAGGTATGCAAACATGATTTATAAGAATAACCCCAGAGATTTCAAATAGGAATTCATAATTACCTGTGACTTTCCGACCTGTTGTGGTCTTTCTGAGTTGTCTGCAACAGAAGAATTGCTTTAGTATTTTTCTGTAGTCAAAAAGGAATGAAAGCCAACTGCTGACATTTTCTGAGGGGTGACTTGAGTCTACTGAGGTTGAGAACCACTATTTTACTTGTATCTTTAAATTCATTGCTGCTGTTTGGAAGCTCTGCATTTCTGAATAACTGACTGCATGACAAATGCTCCTTTAAATGACAAGCTTTGGTTACTTCATACTTTATAGTAGTACTGTCATCTTCAGGGCACAGCAACTTTGGTAATACTTTCCTTCCAAAATTAAAAGGCTAATATTGCAGATATGTTTTTGTCATTGAGTTTAAAAACGTATCTGCAAGATTAGCCTTTTAATTCTGGAAGGAAAGTATTATTTACTGATATTGCTGCTTTACAATGGGTGTCTTTCTGTAACGTATTCACACAGTGAGTCTGTGGCAGAGACCTCCTCTGCACATTACAGCTATCACGTAATTACCTTGAAACCAACCACATGTGCAAAGTAGCTATCATGCCATAAAAAGCTCCAACCAGCTATAAAGTTTGATCTCAAAAATATGTACTAACTTTATAGCTGGCTGTTATCAAGCTTTAATTTGCATGTGTAGCAGGGGCTCCCCCGTGGCTGGGAGACCTGTCAACAGACAGAGCCTCTAGCCACAGGGGTGCATCTGGCCCAGCTAGGGCTAGGAGTCCCGCAACTGCTGGGGACTCTGGGTCTTGGCAGCATCCCACAGCTGCTGATGCTGGGTCCCTGTAGCGTGCCTCTCTGCAAACCCCTGCGGCAGGGGGATGGCCCCTGCCGCAATATTTCAGTCCCTGGGGGTGTGTGAAACATTGAAAAAACATGCTATGTGACTTCTTTTTTTTTTAATTTTCTAAAATTGGTTTTGGTTTCTGTGCGAAACGCTTGTCTAATGCCTGGAAAACATTATTATTATTATTATTATTATTATTAGTTTACTATGGAGCTAGGTTTCACATTTGGACAAATTTCATGAGTTCGGATTTTTCCTTTCTTGTTATGTAACTTTTGATGAAGTATAAACTAGTATTTCTTTTGTTTCTCTTTTAATTTTAAAAAGCAGATGTTCAAAGCTCATATGAGAAATATATTGTTACAATGCTAATGTGTTAAAGTATTTTTTTTGGAAAGTAAACAGAACAACATAGCAGCAATTTTCTGGATAGAACAAATTAAAGCTATATAAATACTTTTTTTCCTGAGCAACACAATTAATTATATCCTTTTCTGTATGCTGGTTGCTGTACTTGATGACCTTCATATCCCAGATTCAGAGCATCACTGATGAGTCTCGAGGCTCAATCAGAAGACAAAGGCACTGTAGTCCACAGTCCATTGGTCAAGATAAGCAGGTTCTGGTGCCCAATGACAAGCGAGAGGATGAGGTAGTCTGAAATAGTACTGATTTGGATATTACATTCCCATGACAACACTTGAAGTGCTGCCATAGAAAATTTAGTTAGAGGATTGCAAATTTAAATTGAAGGTTTTATTTCTTCAAAACTTTCAGACTTCTTTTAATGAAATGGTGCCCATTTCTCTCTCAAATAAACAAACTTGGCGATCAACAAAATTGGTGCATGTAGGAGTAGGATTTTTTTCTATTATCCAGAAACATTCCTTGATAGGTTTTAGTATTTGCTATTATCTAAGAGCACCTATACACATGCACTAAGGCTACTTCAACGTGCTGTAATTACATGTAGCGCGTCGGAGGAAACTCAGTCGAATCTGCTGGAGCTTGGCAATTACCATGCTCAAGCAGACTGCAGTGTCACATATGCATCAGTGTCCCCAGGTTGAAAAATGGTGGTGAGGGGTGCTTTAACTAAAGCTTGTCAAACCAGCTTTAGTTAGCGCACTCCTGCCACCATTTTTCAGTGTGGGACGCTGATACATGTGACACTCTGGGCACTTTAACTCTAATTAAAGCACCCCCACCACCTTCCAGAGCACATGTATAAACACCCTAAGTGTACTATTTTACCTTGTTAGTTACTTTTTATCTTCTTGAATATTCCTGTTAATATGAATGATCATGAACTGTTAGCATGAAATTAGCCTGAAACACACATTTCATTGTCTCATCTAGAATTTTCTCAGAAGTAAGGTGAAAAAAAAATATAGGCTGAGGAAAATATACTACTGCTTCATCCTCCTCCTCCCCTTAAGTGAACCCTGGAACTGAAGGAGTTGGATAAAGGCAACTACACAATTTCTCCAAAGTATAATCTTTGGCGTTTAATAGTCTACCAAGTGACATGCAGAGGATAGTCTTCTTCATACTCTATGTAATTAATTGCTGAAGCTTCTCAGAGTCCATTTAATATTTTTAGAAATCTAAAGTGAAGTGAAGGGAAGTTATGTGCACCCTTTTGTGTGTGTTAAAGGCCATTTTTTTTAAAGTTTAAAATCTGTTCTTTATTTTTATCAAAAAATAAAGAACTACAGTATTTGTATAATTATGATGAAACATCTTAAATCTAGTTTTTACTTTGAAGGAAGGCAAAGTAATATGTAGAGTAGTCTGGAAATGAAATGAGATCATGTATCAATCTCACCAATTCTTTCCTTAGTTAAAATAATATGAAATATTATCAAAAAATAAGAAGACATGGCACTTCAAGTGTTTCTTGTGTCCAAAGACAAGTACCCTGGTTTGTAGCACTAGACTGTGTCCCTCTACTTTGGATAGTGTGTGTATTTCTGTGTTAATTTTTCATAGAAGTAATGTAATAAAACCCAGTATTAGACTATCACTAACAAAATATTGTCCTTTCTTTTTTCTCTCAAGTTCCTGGAAGTGTTGTAAATTACAAATTTGATATTTCACCTTGTTGCAAAAAATAGCAAGGCATGTCTGTTCTACTTGTTGCAAGATATGTCCTTATGTATTTTGTTTATTTTTACATTTTTATGTTGGCTACCCTAGTCATAGAAAAAAATTGTAAACCATACCATTGTCATCCATAACATAATTCTCGGTTCCTAAAACATATTGATCAAAGACAGAAAATATGGTTTATAGATTGATTATCATATTAAATGTTAGAGTGGAAAATGGACTGTAATATATAGAAAAACGGAATGAAAGGGATAATTAGTGCATCTGCAGTCATGCTTTAACTTGATAAGACTCAAGTTTCCTGTTGAGTACAGAGCCTCCTAAGAACATGGTTATAAGTAGCTCAGGTATTTGAAGGGCTTACATTGGTGTAAACATGGCACATCTAACCCATTCTTATACTAGCACTTTAAAAAAAAAAAACAAAAAAAAAAAGTGGGCACATAATATAGCCCTCTGCTGGTATACCTATAGAGAGGTAGCTAGCCATGTTAGTGTGACAAAGCAGAAGAAAGAATAGAGATGCACCCCATAGAAAGCTGAGCTAGAGTTAACAAGATGAAGTTCAATTCAGGCATATACCAGATGCTACATCTCAGGAGAAATAATCAAAAGCACAAATACAAAATGGGGGACACCTGGCTGCATGACAGGTCTGTGAAAAAGAACTTGGGGGTCTTGGTAGATCACAGACTCAATACAAGTCTTCAGTGTGGTGCACAAAAGGTAAATGTAGTTTTAGGATGCATCAATAGAAGCATGAGGTGCAAGACAGGAGGTGGTAGTGCCTCTCTACTCAGCACTGGTTAGGCCTCATCTGGAATATGATGCGCAGTTCTGGGCTCTGCATTTTAAAAAAAGGAAGTGGAGAAGTTAGGGAGGGTCCAGAGGTGGGCAGCAAAGATAATGAAAGGCTTGGAAAGCAAGTTTTATACAAGGGGAGGCTGAAGAACCTAAGCATGTTCAGCTTGCAGAAAAGGCACTTAAGAGGTGACATGATAGCAGTTTTCAAATATTTGAAGAGCTGCCATAAAGACAAGGGAAAGCACCTTTTCTCTCTTGCTGTAGAAAAGAGGATGCAGACCAATGGCCTGAAGGTGCAGCGAAGCAAGTTTAGCTTGGGTATCCAGAGAAAAAAAGACTTCTTCAGTGTTAGAATAATGAGGCAGTGGAATAGATTGCCTAGGTAATTTGTGGACTCTCCATCACTGGAGGTGTTTAAGAAGAGGTTGGACAGCTACTGGCTCGTATATGTAAGCAAGTGATGGCATATGACATGAATGAACCTCCAGTGTTATTAATCTGCTCTTCTGCCAGTGTTGTTTGGTCCAGTGATTATGCTGACTGTGTTGATCAGGGTGCACAACCTGCATTTTTGTGCATTGCAAGGCTTGGCACTTTGGCAAGGATGGAACAGTAACCTGTTGGCTTGACATACGCCATTTGAGGCTGTGGGAGTTGCCTGTCAGGCAAGAAAGGTTTGTCTCCCTTGAGACTACCTTGAGATGGTTGCCATTTTGCAGAAAAGGTTGGATGTTATTAATTATGACCAAATCAGGATAGCCATAGGATATAAGTCTGTCCTGGCTTATAAATAGGCCCCAACCTCAAATAGTCTTTCTCAAGCAACAGGCCACATATCTCCTATCTTCACTGAGGTGCCCAGCTGCATACCAGTTGATAGAAATTTCATAGATTTCATAGACATTTGGGCTGGAAGGGACCTTGTAAGATTATTGGGTCCAGCCCCCTGCCCAAGGGGCAGGAAGTTTCAGCTAGTGTCAAAGGATCCCAGCAAGATGGGCATCCACATGTTTCTTAAAAGTATCCAGAGTAGGTGCTTGCACTACCTCTCGGGTGAGTCTATTCCAGGCCTTGGGGGCTCGGTCAAAAAGAAGTTTTTCCTTACGTCCAGCTTAAAGCAGTCTTGCAGGAGCTTGTGACCATTGGACCTTGTCTTCCCTTGGGGTGCTTTGGTGAATAGGAGTGCCCTCAGATCCTGATGCATACCCCTTGTGTGCTTATAGGCTGCCACCAAGTCACCCCTGTGCCTACGCTTCTCCAGGCTGAAGAGTCCCATGGCTCTCAGCTTCTCTTCATATGGCATCTCTTGCCCTCTGATCATGCATGTGGTTCTCCTCTGGACTCTTTCAAGCTTTTCCACATCCCTTCTGATTTGTGGAGCCCAGAATTGGATGCAGTACTCCAGCTACTGCCTTGCCAAAGCTGAGTACGGTGGGAGGATGAATTCCTGGGTCTTGGTTGAGATGCATCGGTAGATGCAAGCCAGAGTTTTTTGTTTGCTTTGCTGGTTGCAGTACTGCATTGGTGGCTCGTGTTCATCTTGTGGTCAATCATGACCCCTGAGTCTTTTGGTCATGTTGCTAGCGAGTGTAGCACTGCTGAGCCTATAAGTGTGATGCGGGTGTCCCGTCCCCCGTGAGGCGGAGTACCTGGCATTTCTCCGTATTGAATGCCACCAGGTTTTCATCCGCCCACCTTGCGAGCCTTTTGAGGTTGGCCTGGATTGCCAATTTATCCTCAAGTGTGGACACTTCCCCATAATTTGGTGTCATCAGTGAACCAGTCTGCTTCTGATGCCAGAGTCCAGATAATTTATAAAGACATTAAAGAGTACAGGTCTGAGAACAGAGCCCTGGGGGACACCACTGGTCACCGAGTGCCATGTTGATTTGTTTCCCTCAACTACCACTCTGGGGCTGACCTCGGAGCCAGTTCCCCAGCTGTCGGACTGTAGGGTAGTCAAGGCCACAGTTCCCCGGTTTCTCCATGAGGACATCATGGGACACCAGGTCAAAGGCTTTTTTTTTTTTTTTTTTTTAAGTCCAAATATATGATATCAACTGCTTTCCCTTTGTCCAGGTGATGCGTCACCTGGTCATAAAAGGAAATAAAATTGGTCAGGCAAGAGCTACCTGCAACAAACCTGGGCTGGCTATCACTCAGAACGCCGCCTTCTGTTAGCCTATCGATAACGGTTTCTTTGATAATTTTTTCCAAGATCTTTCCAGGCATTGAGGTCAAATTGATCGGCCTGTAGTTTCCCAGATCTTCCTTCCTCCTTTTCTTGAAGGTGGGTCATTTTAAATTGAGGAGCCCATCTGCTAAAATGAATGGGCGGGGGGTGTGTGTGTGAGTGCCCTAGTCAGCTCTGATAATTGCAGCAGGATGCTTTATTTTTCAAATTACTCTTATTTATTTCCTGTTCAAATGCTAAAATCTTCAAAATCCAAATATTATTTTCACTTGCAAACAAGGCAGGGTACAGTGTTGTGTTGATAAATTGCTTTGGAGGAAAGTACAAGGGGCGTTAAAAGTAGAAGCAGCAAGAAAAAATATTATTTTACATTGTGTCCTCATTAAAAATAAATATAGGGATGAAGAGTAAAATAGTTATGAAATTATGGAGGAGAGGCACAAATTTGTTCTTAAAAGATGAACAACAGCAGCTGTTTATATGTTTATGATGGGGAGATATGTTTTTTTCCCTAGATAATAAAACAGAAGCCAGTCATAACCTTATCTCAGTGTTGATATCAACTGCTATAATCATCAAAATACATCTCATGGTTAGGCTGAAAACTGAACTATCTAATGTCTTACTAGTGATGATAGACTTTACACACATGTTTGTGGAATTTTTAAAGCCTTATAGAAGTCTATCAGACATAAGACATTGCAATGCTTTGTAGAGACTTACACTAGAATATTACATAATTTGGGACAGAAATACATTAATACTTTTAGAACTCAATTTTACAAAGGTTCACAGAGCCGTTTGCAAAAGACTTCTTTTTTATACCTATAGCAGTTCCCATGAAAAATCATCAATTTGAAAAGTAGGTGTTTAGTAATTTTAACTCTTTCTATTCAGGTTTAGTAAAGTGTATCATTTAATGTTATTGTTAAAATAAGCTTTTTTTTTTTTTTTAAGACTTCACTCTTCAAATACAAATGGCTAACTCAGTTGTAGTGAATAGGTTTTTTTTGATCCAATATTAAAGTTAAGCACCTGTGTGTACACAATTTGGGTCTAATACTTTTGTACATCATGATGCTAATCCTGGTCCAATTCAAATCTATCTAACAGTCCCCATCATTTTAAATGATGCAGTTGCAGGTTTTCTTAGTAAATAAAGATTTTTTTTTTTTCTAAATCCATTTTCTTTTTTCCTTTTGGCCAGGCTCAGCTAATCCATGACAGAAATACTGCATCCCATTCAGCAGCAGTTGTCCAAGCCAATGCTGCTGCAGCTGCACCTGAAAGAGTGCAAATGACTTGGACTAAAGAAAAGCTTGTTTCTGAAAAACATAAAAACAAAGAAACAAATCTGACCGGTTTTAAAGATATCTTCAACCTGAAGCCGTAAGTACAAATGGGACTTTTTCATGAGATCTGAGTTTTATCCTTTTCCTGGTAGCTTTTGCTTCAAACATTAGCTTCTTTGCACTTCACTTAAAGCCTGAACTTGCCAGTACTTCACCATGCAAGAATTGCTGGAACCACTCGTGTGCATGAAGGTACTTGCATTTAGTGTCTACAAAATCAAGCTCAAAGTGAAGTTTAAAGGAGGCTAGCATGTGAAACACTGAATGCCAACTTTGGCAACTGTCACAAATAAATGCAAATATGTTAGTGCTTTACAGGAAATGTTTGTGTGTCTTTATAGTAAATGGGTTGTAGAGTGAACTGGATTTCATGTGTCCTGTGGTACATGTTCAGTATTCTTATTAGAAATAGACACATAAAGCAGTAACTGAATATTTTCTTAATTTCACTCGATTCTGTGCTTTAATAAAACACACTTGGGACACAGCCCTGCAGGTAGAAACATGGGCAGATCTTTGTCTGTAAGTATGCACGCAGGTGCAGAGCTACCCCAAATATGCCAGCTGTGAGATACGGACCTGAATGGTTTAAAGGCCTTGTGAGAGCTGCTTTAACATGAGTTAAATTTGAAAGTCAGATGATCTTATGGGTTTTTAACATCTCAGTGATACTTAAGGCACATCCACAAAGGAATTCACTGGCCACATGCACACTGGTAGAAGATTCCACAACCACAAGTTTGGCTCCTTGGGCAGAGAGCCAATGTGATTTATATAAAAATTTACTTGAGAAATGATATTTGGAGAAGCCAGCCCAAAGAAGAGAGAACGAGGGGGCTACTTAAGATAGTCAGCAAGAAGTGCACGTGCAGGACAGAGGTATCTGCAAGTCCATCACTCGGGGGCTTAAGTGCTGAACTCAGCACTACTGGGGTTCATCCTTTTCTGGAAATAGGGACTGCTAAAGGGAGGGAGGATTGAGCCAGACTCTGTAGCTGTGTGAGTAAGGAGCCATCTGGGAAAAGGGATTCCAATGCAAGGTCCAAAGATTATTTCAGAAATTTATCTAGTAACTTCTTAAATATAAGACAGTTGATGCTCAACCTTCCAGCCCTGCAGGCTAGATGAGTGGTATGGGGCTGGTCCATAGGCTGCATCCCACCTGCAGGGTCTGTCTGCAGGCCCGTTGTCATGTCCCAAATCCAGCCACTTACAGATACAGCCAGTTTTATCTAGCCCACAGGGTTCCCCCTGCATCTGAAAATTTGGCATCAAGGTAGAGGCTAGTAATGCTGGCACCATTCCCTTGCCACCAGATTTCCAGACCTGTGGGAAGACCCACAGGTTGGATGACATGGCCTTGCAGGCCGGTTATGGCCCCCTGGTACAAGAAATTATTTTAATCCAAGTTGAATAGCTTCAACAAGAGTTGAGGTGCCTCCAGCCTGCTGGTCTCTGACGTCCGGGGGGGTGTGCTCTGACCACTAGACTGTTGGACAAAAGGTAGACACTGCCATAACCGACCACCTTTGGATGGATTGAAGTCAGTGTTGCTCTCAGGGAGGCACCTTCCCTCTGAACAGTCTTGGGCCTGATCTGTCATCTCTTTTGCAGTCCTGTCTCTGAGGTAGAAGAGAAGTTGAGGCACGACCCTGTGGCTAGCATTCCTATTAGCTAGCTGTAGATGTTTAATCAACTCTGCAGGGAGACAATTTTGGATTTCCCTTGGAAAATATTTAGGACTCTCCATTCATTTCATAGGAAGCCCAGGTTTACTCTGGATTAACATACCTCAAACTTTATGCCACAGTAAACTTACTCTGAAGTATAATGCAGGCATATGACCACCTTCCCCCCACCTAGATGGCTGCCCAGAGGTAGGCACTATTACAGCACCTGGCTGTTAGGTGCTGAAGGAAACATTTTGCATTAAGAAAATGTTTACCCTGGAGTGAACTTGAATGGCAGTGTGAACATATGATAGATGCATAGGAGCAACTTTTCCCTAGATGAAGTCTACATCTGACTTGTTCAGAAGTAACTCTGCACAAAACAACAGCATTTCCTCTGGAGTAAGTAATGCGTGTCATGAATCTGCACCATTTCTTCTCCATTTACTCTGGAGAAGACAAAGCCAGGTGCTTGACTTCTTCATAGGCTCAGAATAACCAAGCCTTAACTTGCAATATGTGTTATCAGCTAAAATTGCTGTATTACAAATGTCTAGGTAGCATAAGACAATGTATTTAAACATGTTTATTTCTCTTCCTTGTAGAGAATGGGGAAATCTGTAAGTTGAAATTTCATTTAATTTAGGCAATTTAGATTGTTGCTGGTTCTTGTTTAATATTATTGCATGTCTCCTTGAAATGCTTTTATGCTTCCCATTATTTACAGTTTGTATATTGCTCATATATCATTATTTGGCATGTGAATGTCATTAGGCTAGTATTTCCTGTTCTGTTTCACCTCCTAAATCTCATCAGTTTTTCCATTTTAGTAATTCATAGTTGAGTTTCACTATAGCTGATAAGAAAATGCAGAATTTTTATCAGTATATTGAGGTTTTTTGTTTGTGGTAATAAAAAATTTAAAAAAAAAGCCTTCAGAACCATCTTAAATGTATTGATTATTGAGAATACTTCTCATGATTTAACTTAGGCTCATACTAGCTGGTAAATCTGAGACTAAGGCTTCTTGAAATGAGATAAGTTTTGTTTTTTTTCCAGTTTTCTTCCCTGCCCGCCTCCCCCCAAAAATACTGCACCTTCTCACCATCCATTTGAGCTGTAGTACTTTTTGCTAAAATGTTACCCAAAAAAGGGACCCATCATTTTAGCTGTGTGGCAGAAGGAAGGAAAAATGAATCTAGCATCTCCGATTTTTGTCAATCAGTTTGAAAGTGCCTTGAGGGGAATTTATCTACTCTCGTGGAAGCAGTTGAACGTCTCCGTGTCTCTTATTCCTTTCCATTTTTCTGTTTCTTTCTGCACTGGCAGACATTTTTCCCCAGAGCACTTGACTATGCCTGGATACTCAGAAACAGCAAACATGGCTATACTATGGGACTGAAGCTTCGCACAGCCTTTAATTTGATTTGGTGGAGATTCGGCCCAATTTGGTGGCCAAATATCCGAATTGAATCACAGGACCCTTTAATCTGTTCGAATTGAATTGGAACCCTCCGAATCAATTCAGAGAGATTTGGAAAGATTCAGAGATTTGGACAGACGCAGCTTTAAATGCTTTTTCTACATACTTCTAGGTACCTGTGTGGCTCATGAATGCTGCGATGCTGGGGCATATGGAGTGTCCCTCAGAAGCGTAGGGGGTCCCCAGCACACCTCAGCAATAGACCCAGAAGTGGACCAGGACTATTTCCAGGCCTGCCAGGGAGCGTGCAGGGGGATATCCCCCCACCCCCCGCCCCCCCCACACCACTCCTCCCAGCTTGGCAACTGGTGCCTCCTGGGTCTGGGGGGGACACCTGGGGTCCCCCCCAGCTGATCGCCAAGCCGAGTGAGACACTGGGGAGGGGGGCCTGCATGCTCCCCAGCAGACCTGGAAGTAGACCAGAAGTAATTTCAGTCCACTTCCAGGTTTCCTGCCAAGCATGTGGAGGGCCACCGCGCTGCCCTCCTCCCCCCCCCGGTGGGATGCTCCATCCATCCCAGCATCACATCATTCACAAACTGTGCTGGTACCTCGAGGTATGTAACCCCCCCCCCCCCCCAAAAAAAAACCTCCCCAAAAAACTAAACGCATTTTTAAAGCTATGTCCAAATTACTGATTCTCTGAACTGACATCTAATCATCAGATTCATATTCGGCCAAATCAAATCGTGGACAGTGATCCGAATCAGTGAATCGAATCACTGTCCCTGATTCAGGCCAAATCTGAATTGAATAGGACCCGCTTCGTGCACCCCTACTATACTATTCATAACTAGATCAGCTGTCCAGACCAGCACTGTGCTTTTGCCATGTTGATGCCCCCTGTGTTTCCAGAGGGAAAAGTCTTGAACTGACACTTGATTCCCCAACTCCCTCCCCTTTTAATAAACCTGCTCATCAGCCATCGAGAATATCCTCAGAAATTGACTCCACCTTTTGACTGTGGTCCTATTCCAATAATTTATTTATGCTGTAGTTCAGGGGTCAGCAATCTACAGTCAGTGGGCTGGATCTAAGCCATGGCTTGGGTGGCATTCAGCAATGGGCTCTGTCTGCACCATGCAACAGCTGAGTGTCATAAGCTTCAGCAGAGAGGATCTCTCTGTACTGTGCCACAGCTAGGTGGAAGGAAGAAGCAGTGGAGGTAGCCAGGTCCTAGAGCCTGCCTGCATTAGGCATGAGCTGAGTCATTCTAGCCACTGGCCAGAAAATGTTGCTGGCCTCTGTTTTAGTCTACTTTATTTCTGTCTCTGTTACCCTTGTTCTCTTCTACAGCCTTCTCAAATTACTACTCTATAAATCTCAGGAAGTCCCAAAATTTGAGTCCAAATTATTCCCTTGTTTCAGAAAGTGCCAGTCATCAGTCACTGAGTTCCTGTAACTGCTCCATATACAGAAAAAACAAAGAACGCTAAGGGCAAATCCTGACTAGCGTGTATGTGTGGCTCATGGCACTGCAAACTGCATGTGGCGCATGTGCACCTGTTTGAGACGCTGCTAATTTGTAGCATGTTGGGGTTTTTTGTTTTGTTTTTTTTTTTGACAACAGGAGAACTCGTATTTGGTTTCTTTGCATTTTCTAAATAGCAATCTTCCTGCAATGCAATTAACCTTTGGACACAATGGGCGCTGATATGTATGTGAAGCTCCCTGCTGTAACTCATGACACTTACAGAAAGCGCCAGGAATTAGAGCAACCCCCACCCCCTCCCCAGCTCCCCGACCCAACTGATGTTAGCTGTTGGGGGGTGGAGAGCATCACTCGAGCCCCATCTGTCTGCAGCTTCTCTCCCCTAGCCCTACCCATCTCCTCTCCCCTCCCCTCCTCCCAGGTTCAGTGCTGTCTACAGGATGGAAGTGGGGAGACGAGCAGGGGAAGGAGCTCTGGGCTGGGGTTTGCCCAGCCTGTGCTGGAGGGGTGGATGGGGGCGGTTTCCAATCCCCTCAACTTGGGGGGGGCTCCAATCCACCCATTCCCCACCTTTCTCCCCCTCCCTTCCTGCAGACAGCACAGGGGTAGAGCTGGGCTGTATCAGCTCAGCCCTGATTGGATCATGCGCATAGGCACTGACAGAAGTTAATGAAGGCGTTCCACTTTGGAGCATCACCTTCTGAACCCTCATTACATGAGGGTTAATTTGTCACATGGTTTGGCACTTTTAAAGCGATCTGCAGCCATGCACTTCTGTCAGGGCACAGCTGTAGAGCACTTTCAAGGGATTGATTGTGTGACAAATGTCACTTTGTCAAAACCTGATGTTACTGTGCCTATACTGTGAAACTGTGTGGATCTTCATTGTCAGTGATGGCTTTCTCTAGTGCAGGGATGTCGGACTCGTCCGTGGGCTAGATTAGGAGTATGGCTGATCCATGGGCTAGAACTGGAACACAGGTCCATGTAGTCTGTCTGATAGGGCTGCCAACTGAGCTGGAAATTGTCTTGGCTCCTGGAGCTGTGGGAGCTGCCACTTGTCCAGCCACCAAATGTCTGACCTGTAGGCCAGATGATGTGACTGTGCACTCTGGATCCAGCTTGTGATGTGGACCAGAAATTTGATGGTGAGATGGGTGGAGGCCACCACTTGCCCCACCACCAAATTTTTGGTTTCGTGGGTAACACTGAGCTAGATAACAAAGCTCTGTGGGCTGGATCTGGCCTGAAAATCATATCTGATACCTGTAGTGTTTCAACAATAACACTAGAGACAAAGAATCAATAAAATATTTGAAACAATAATATATCTTGGCCCTTTCTCAAAATGGCATGTACCTGTAATCTGGGGTCCATGTAGTGCTTGGCTTGTACATTAGCTTGAGAGGAACTTCTCACTGGGGAAGGGTGAGGGCAGGTTCTATTCCCTCCCCCTTCCCCTACCCAAATAGAAGAGACCCATAAAGGTTAACATCACTTCAAATAGTCTTTTTATATTACTGTTATTAAAGTACTGGTTCCATAGTGTTGGAGGAGCTCTTTAGGGGCAAGAGGGGATAGGCATGGTGGTGGAGGATAGTCCTGGAGCCACTTGCAACAACATTTGTCCATTTACCAACTCCAGGGATGAAATGAATAAAGTTTCTTTTAGTTTGGAATGGGGGAAGAAGCGGCTACTTAAATACATTATTGGGTGTTTTTTCTACGTTCCTCACTTTGTCCTCTGCATGTTTTCAGTCTGTCTGCAAGTCTTTCTCTGTTCCTCCTTTTGAAATATCCCTCTATGAGGTTGGACTGTATCATGTTCTTGAACCCCTCCCCCCCACCCCCCACACACACATACCCAAACCCTTCAGAATCTGGACTAGAGATTATGCAGTAGAACACAAAATTGCCTAATAAAGAGAGATTCCCTGAATGTGCCCAAGTATTTATGATGGTCTTTACATGTGGTGTGGGGGAGGTGCTTTAATTAGAGTAGCCATCATGTCTTGTGTATTCAGTGTGCTGTGCTTCAAAATGGAAGTAGGAGCGCTTTAACTAAGCTCATTCAAGCTTTACTTAAAGTGCCCCTGCAGCCATTGTGAAGAGTGGGGGCTGAATACACATGACAATGTGGCTGCTGGAGTATGCTAATTAGCACATTTCAGGAAACTCTATTAATAGTCTGTTCTGACGCATGTTAACTAGCAAGCTTCAGGCATGTATATAAGGTACCCTATGACATCCATGAGTCTCCTCTTTATAGTTACTTTCTGCATAAACAGAAGTCATTTTTGTTCTCCAGAGAACTTGGAGGGAGGCACAGAGCATCCTAACAAGAATAATCTGAGATGTCTGATGAATTTTACTGTAACCAGAAAAAATTGATTTCTAGAGTACTGCATGTGTGATGTGTACCAAGTCCGTTTCTCTTCCCTGTGCCCTTTCATGCTAATGAACTGAGAAGCTTGTCTGCATGATTCTATTTCCTGAGACGGATGAACAGCATGAAGAAACAATGGCATAACGCGCAAAGACAAACTGAAAAAAGTGACTTGTCCAGCTAACAACTTTCTGTTTCTCATAAACTGAATTTCATTTTAAGTTTTTTATACTACAATAGTCATTTATCTTACTTTGACTTTCCAAGGCTGTTGAAGGGAATTGTACTGTGTACTTGTAATCCTGCTATAGTCCATTTTGCAGTGCTTCTAGTTAAGTTTTGTGTCTTTATTCTGTGTTGAAAGCCCTTTCTGTGTTCTTCTGTCTCCTTGGCTAAAACTTGCCTTACAAAGAAATTGGTCTGGAAGTAGTTCTTGTGTTAGATTTTGTGTTAGAAAATGATATAACATGTCTTATGTTCAAAATGTGTCTTTTCTGTTAATAAACCATCAAAAGTGTGCTTGATGGTTTATAGGTACCTATAATCTATTATAAGTACCTGCGTTTATAGGTTACAGCAAACTAATTTCTAAGTTTTACCCTCAAATAACTCATTCTTTCACAAACCTGTAGTATATGCTGAACAAACCAAACTACTTATTGGATGCAAAAATATTTTTACTTAATGTTTGCTTTCTATGTTAGGAATCAGACAAATGTCAGAAGAATGCACACTGCTGTGAAGCTCAATGGAGTAGTACTTAATAAGTCACAAGATGCCCAGCTAGTTTTACTGAACATGCCTGGACCTCCAAAAAGCAAAAAAGGGGATGAAAACTGTATCCTAAACTGTACTGCTATAATAGTGATGTGAAACATTATTACAAAAAAGTGTATGCATGCATGCATGTGTGTTTGACATAACATTAGTTACAGTTTTCTCTTTGTAACTTTAATTTTAAAATTATAATTAATACATTGATATATAGGGTAGTGTGTGTGTAGTTTTCTATACATATATTTATTAGTAAGCATAATGGCACACAATTGTATGCTGTTAACATTTTTGTTAATGAGAACTGTTCCTTTTAAGAACAGCATGTGCAGATGTAAAGGTAACCAATAGGGCTGTGTGAAACTTCAGTCCCTGATTTGATTAGACAGAGATTTGGCCTAATTCGGTGGCCAAATCTCTGAATCGAATCATAGGACCCTTTAATCTCTCCAAATTGATTCAGACATAGACATAGCTTTAAATATTTTTCCTGCGTACCTTTAGGTAGCAGGCGGTTTGTGAGTGATGCAATGCTGGGGTGCACGTAGAGTCCCGCAAAAGCATGGGTGATCCCCAGTGTGCTCAGCAGCAGACCCAGAAGTGGACCAGAAGCACTTCCAGTCCACTTCCGGGTCCACTGGGGAGCATACAGGAAGGCCTCCCCGTGCCCCCCGGCTCGGCAACTGGTGCCTCCTTGGTCTGGGGGGCGGGGGGCACCTGGGGTCTGCCGGGGGATATGTGGGGGGGGGCCCAGGGCTCCCCCCCAGCAGACCTGGAAGTGGGCCAGAAGCACTCCACTGAGCACGTGGAGCCGCCCCCCCCGCCCCAGTTCACACATCCGTAGTAATCAAGAGTGGTTTTATCTTTATTTAATAATAATACTGTGAAGGTATCACAGTTGTTTAAAGTTAAGATTTTTAAATAAAAGTTTTAGTAATAAATACGTTAACACTGTTTTAGTAGTTCAGGGTGAGGGGGGGATTAGAGGACATTGTACAGAAATGCAGCAGAAGTCCAGAGCCTTTATTCCTTCATTTTTATCTGTGCAGTCAGGCTGCATGCATGATTGGGACAAAACCCCAATGGTTCTAAATCTATTACAATTTCAGTATTTTTTTTTTAAAGGCAATTTTTGTTCTTTTTCTGTAATTGTGTAAAGCCTTAACTTATTTGCCTGCCAGACATGGAGTTCTTGGAAGTTCTGACAGATGGTCTGAACAGGGTTCTCCTGGTGCGTGGTGGTGGACGTGAAGTGATCACCATTTATTCTTAATGCCATTACTGACTGGGCAAAGATTACTTATGGTTGTGTGAACAATTGTAATGAGATTTCCTGGGAACTTGAAATGATATACCAGCTGAATCTTATTAGTATGTGTTCTGCTTTCCTTCAGAGAGAGCTGTCTGGAAGGGTTTCTTACGTCGAAAATGTCTTTGTCAAAGAAATGTACATATTGCA
Source organism: Alligator sinensis (assembly GCF_000455745.1). Taxonomy (NCBI): domain Eukaryota; kingdom Metazoa; phylum Chordata; order Crocodylia; family Alligatoridae; genus Alligator; species Alligator sinensis. The sequence goes on along the minus strand of NW_005842620.1, from coordinate 55,891 downwards.
TTATTAAATAAGTGACGGGGATCAGTATAGTGTTTGTGTCTGGAAAAAATACAACCATTTTTAACGATCTTGAGAAGGCCTAGAGGAAAAAGGGTAATTTTCATACAAGATGAAGTAGTTAACCTTTTCAGTGTATAAAAGGATATGACCTAAAAGTAGATGATGGCATGAGGATTTTATGAACAAATCAGGCAAGATGTGACAAAAAGACCTGGTCTGATTTTATTCTCTCTTCTGAACCAAAATGCTGCTATTGTGTATCTGTTACAGTGGTAGTCATAGTTTAATTTTAGCTGTCCTGCTTCATTGTTCACATTGTTTCTGAAGTGGGCACAGTCATTTGACACTTTGTATTTGACATTGGAATTACCTGAAGGAATAACTTGATTTCAAAATTGGTTAAATAAAAGTCCACAATTCGGCCATTACCAGCAGCCCTGATTCCATTAAATGACCTTTGTATACTGTAGGAAAACTATGTGAAGTTACCCTGAGTCTCATGATGGTAGTCTTGCTTCCCTGCTTTGTGCAGATGGTCGTCAGGTGATGGTAAGGCTGCTCTGTCAGCTTTCACACATCATACACAGTGGCACACCGGGTTCCCCAAGTAGCAAATGGCTCCATGGGAGTTATTAGAGCTGGTGGTGCCTTTTGGAGCAGTCTTTCCACTGCTGTTTGCAATTCTTAATTGCACCAAGCTCCCCTTTGGCTGCTGGACACACACAATGGGAGGGGAACAACTGAGCACAGCACCGCACAGCATAGCATTAGCTTTCATTTGCCACATATCTGTTGTTTTACCTTGTGGCAGGTGAGGAATTTAGTTTAACAGACTACATTGCAATATTCTGATTCAGATGATAGTGTAGAAGTGTGGAAAACACGGCTTCCTTTGAAAAGTCAAGTGTGATGATATGCTCTATGTTCAGGCATAGCTGCAGTATTTGTGGGTTATTCTCAAAATGAAGTCTGATGTTCTGAAAAATGCAGTATTTATAAATTACATAAATGCTTAAATGAAATAACCTTGCCACTTGAGCTGTGAGATTTGTTGTTTAATTAACATTTATTATAGTTCACATGCATATAAGTGTTTAATAGTTACTTTTAACTTTTTTTGTCAATGATGCACCTCTGCATTGAGTATTTGTGAAATAAGAATATTATTTCTCCTCTTCCTTCCTCCCTCCCACCCCCCCATCTTGCAAATTATCATGTTAACTGTTTTGACTACTAGTGTTGGCTGATACTGAAAATATCTGTTGGATACATAAATCATAATAGCACCAAGGGAATGTGTTGGTCTAAAAAAGGTGCGTCTGCACTGAAGACATAGTGCAATATGTAAAAATAAATAAACTAATTTTGATAATAAAAATATTTTTTAAGAAGATCTGCCAATATATTTTCAGTATAAGCTTTTCAGCTGAATATTTTCTATAAATTTGCATTGATGAAGTATAGTTTCAGTTGTAGATATAATGTGCTTTTTAAAACTTAGCATTCCACTTATGTCAATTTTTCACTCTTTGTATGCTGTTTGAGAACACTGTAATGACTGTTGTTTCAAAGTCTTGGTAGGGCAATGCTCTTTACACATACTTATTTTATATCTTAGAAATTAATGTAATATTCAAGGCCCTGTTCTGACAGATTTGCTATAATGGTTTTCCCAAAGTGTTTTCAAAACCTATGTGTTTTCAGTTTTAATGCTGCTTTTCAACTCTCTGATTTAGGATATTAGATTACATGGTGGAGTAGTTTGAGTTCCAGACTCTCTAAATAATATGTATGAGTGGAACACATGCCCTGGATTGTTTGTAATAAGACTTAACTGGATATAGTGTCTATCAGGGGAAAAAACTCAGCAAAAACATTGATTGATTTAACACTTTTTCAGAATGCGTTTGATTGTATTCATAAGATTCAATATTGCCACACAAGACTTAAAACTAAATTTTCAAAAACAGTAAATATATTTTTTCTTTAGTGCAACTAAATTGTAATGAAGAAAGCTTGTGTTGTGTTGAATGTGCAAGTAAAAACCTAGACATGTTTAGATATGAACCAGAGGAGAAAGTACTCACCTTGATGCATTACTATCTGTTGTTCTCCATTCATTGGAATGGACGTAGGAGTGTACGAAATAACTGGTCATCACTGTATGCAAATATGAGGTTTTTTCCGCTAAGTTTTTTATGTGAAAAAAGTATAAGTTCATAAAAGAAATGTTATGAAAATTAAGAAAATGAATCATGGCTAATAAAAACAAAAAACCATGCGACTGCCTATATACTGTGGACCTACAACTTATTTATTTGTCCAAAATAGATCATTTCTGTTACCTTCAAAAAAAAAAAAAATTAAAATTGTGAAGTCATATTATCTCTGTATTGTTCCTTTTTTAAAAAAACATGTAAATGTGCTTTTTAGAAAGGATATAATGTGTCTATTCAGGCTTAAGCAGGTGTTAACACATGGATAAAAATGTTACTAAGTCTATATAATACACGCTGTCACTGGTACTCTCTTTTTTTTTTTTTTTTTTTAAAGTGATAGGTGAAGATCCACATTGGTACTATCTGTGCATAACAAATATGTTTACTGATGCATATTTTTTGGTTCATGATTTGCGGGGGCGGGGGAGGGGTAGGTTGTGGGAAGAGAGAAATTGTAAGCTCAAACTTGGGCAAATGGTTGTCTCTATATCCAAAGGAAAAATTAGCTTAATCAATCTTTCTCCAGATAGCTTTGGTTTTAAAGGGTTTTTGTGTGTGTTCGTGTCATCTTTATTTTTCATTTTGTGTTTTTTTTTTCAGTGTTATTTCTAGCTTCCCTCTGTTTTAATATGGTATCTCTTTTGTGATATTTTAATTTCATTTTTAACGCCCCCCCACCCCCACTTTTCTCAGGCATTTGATGAAGGTAAACTAGTCCCCAGTTCTCCTACACTTCTGTAATAGTTCTGTTTGGGCTCTCAGCTCGATTTAAGGAATGAATCCAAGTTTGCCTCTGGTAGGTCCCTAGAGGTATTTTAGTTGTATTGTGGGTAGGTAGCCTGGTGCTTGATAGGAGGAAGGGATGGTTTTATTAAGGGGCCTGTGTCTAAATTCTAGGAAGACTCAATAGGGGTACTTGAGCAAGGTTTAAGGTTTATTGTAGGGGGTAGGAACTCTTATTGTGGGGAAGGGGGTGTAGTAAGGGGCTTGGAGCTCTGTTCTGTTTGTTCTTCATAGGTGGGCTGGGGTTGGATTTAGGGTGTGTTTCTTAATGGGCACCCACACTTGCTCTTCTCAGAAGGCAGCAAACTTCAATTGAATAAATGGATTTGTTATTGATCGTTTGCTTGCTCTGAAAAGATGATAGCAAAAGGGATTCTCATACTTATGTTTTATAGTTCAGGAAAGATAGACGGATATTGTGCAACTATATGCAATGTGTGTAAGTGCTAAAGACAAATCCATTCTGCAATCTCAAGGAATGTTCAAGGAAAAGCCCTGTTGATGTTGCTGACCACTGAAAAATCCCAGAGCCAGGATAAGCCAAATTCTTCCACAGTGCCTCTTGGGTTATAGCTACTGGAGCATTGTGACCCAAGGTAGCTCAGCCAGTTGCTTCTCAGACTGGTCAAACCTTAATTCCGCGTTTACCAGAAAGGATAGTATGACTGAATTTTAGTTTGGGAAAGTTCTGGGAGTTTCAAAATTTAATTTCAAACTTTATTTTTTTGGTCTTTTTAATCTGTATGTTATAAATCTCTCTCTCTCTCTCTCTCTCTCTCTCTCTCTCTCTCTCTCTCTCTCTCTCTCTCTCTCTCTGACGTGTTTTATATGACTTAACATAATTGATGTATTTGACTCTGATGTAAAGGGCAATATTCCATCTAACCTTGTGGCCAACCAAAAATGTAGCTTGTGACCAATTCCAAGTTACCCAGCTCAAGTGTAGGACACATTCTGATACCTACTCTGGGTGCATAAGAGCCCTCATATGAATAGGAAGATGATTGCATGTCTCTGGGTGCACTTGCACCCACTATGGTCCCTACACTTCAGTTGAGTAACTCAGTTGGTCTCCAGCTGTGCTTCAGTCATCCATTAGGTGAAGTAGGATTCTGCCCAAAGTGTCAGCCTGTTCTGTTGCAGCAAAAAGGAAACACCTTGATCTTCAAAATAAAGTAAGGTTCTTTAATCAATTCTGAGTACCAGTTTCCCTTAATAGCTGGAATATCTTATTTCAACCTTCATTTATATCATATTACATGATGCAAGTAGGAATAGTTACCATGCGTGAAATACATAAAATACAATATACCATATTTTCTCACATATAACATGCATCTCTTCCCCAAAATCCACCTCTCCCACCAAATTGTGGGGTGTGTATTCAGCAGCAGCTTAGGGCTTCAGCTATTTACTTAAGCAGGAAAGGGAGGGGAGTCAGTGGAAGACTAAGCTGTGTCCCTGCATTATGCAGTCATAATTCTGGAAACTTTTTTTCGTATTATTTCTGTCCTCTTAATAATGAGGTGTGTATTATTCTGAGGCATGTTGTATGCAAGAAAATATGGTAAACATGATACAAGATACAACAGCAAGAAGTGGCCATGCCCTGCGTAGGAAGATATTGCTTTACAGTAGTGGTTTTCAACCTGGCTTGATGCAAGGCATCCAGTTCCTAGCTTTTGCTCAGTTTTTAACCACAGAAAAATAATGGAGCAATTCTTCTGTTGCAAAGAACTCGGAGACAAAACAGGTCAGGTTGCTTTTGACACTGGATTCCTATTTGAAATCTCCAGGCTTATTGTATGAGTTGCATGTTGGGGTCTAACACCTACTCCATGCAGCGTCTAAGAACTAGGGAGACGATGATCCAATTGTCCAAGGATCCTGTTACTCATTAGCCAGAGCAAGCAGGGAGCAAATACCAGCACACATTGTTCGCAACAGCTTTATCCAGAATGGAGACGGCTTCGGACTAGCTCCCAAAAAACCAGCAGACCGGGGAGCCGCAGTGAACAATACTTCTTTCTGACATTTTTATACACTTTAGTTCAGGTTCATTAACATTCACTCCACCTTTTGCCCTTCCTCCTGTTCCACCCATTTTTCCTCCCATTGCAAGCTCTGCCTCGGTTTACGGTCTACTTCATTAGCATAGAATTGCCTATGCATTTCCTTCATTTATATGTCTGCTAAGCGCATGCGTAAGGCTGTGAACTTGGGTACTTTTGGTCAATCATTGGTTCTTTCTGGTTCTTTGACTTCAGCAACACTTCCAAGGCCTTGCTTCTGCTTTGCCCCCAATGATAGCCATTGGTCTGCATCCTATTTTTACATACCACGTCATGCACTTTGCACCCTATCCTTTTGTTAGGAATCCACTTGAGCGTTAGCAAAGTTAGTTACTTCTAATATATCATCCAGCCTTGTGACCAGCAGCTTTCTCTGAGACACTGGAAAAAGCCTTCATTTAGTTGCACACTCAGTGCTCCGCAAAATCCATATTGTTACCCTAACAGTAGGAATTTGCACACTTATCAGTACTAATATCGTACAAAACCCAGCACCCTTAAAAGGATTTCACAGTGCCCCAGGGTGCTGCTGCATCCTGCTTAAGAATCATTGCATTAGTGTATTACTTGGGACAGAGCAATACCAGTGAGTCACTGGAAAAGCCTACTTCTGGTTGACCAGACAAGGTCCTGAATCTCCACCCTAACAGCTTGGATAATCCTATGTGCAGCCAATGAGCCCAGAGGCACCTCAAAGGATGGCTTCTGTCACCAATGGGAGAGCTTCTGGACATTGTTCCAGCCCAACTTCCTTTCGAATAAAACTATGTGAAATGCAATGGCCAAAGCCTTTTTTGAAAGGGGAAACCTGAATATTCACCAACACCAAAACATGTCATGGTTTCTTTTAGATTTGGGCAAATAGTTTGCCCAAAAGAAACAAAATCCAAAAATACCCTCAAAATCACAGATGGAACACCCACAATTTCTAAGGGCTTTGTCTTGATAAAATTGAAATCCTTTCTTTTTTTTCTTAAAAAAAAAAAAAAAAAAAAAAAGACTTGCATTCCCTCAATTTATTTTTTTTGTATTTATTTATTTATTTTTTTGCAAACAGTGAACTTCTTCAGAACTCAATGGAAGCTTTCAGTTCAGGTTGAACCAACTGTTTGATATGCTCGGAGGGATCTTTCCTTCACATTTTGGGTTGGCCAAAAACATTAAGGCAGTTGTCATTTGGGACAATGGGAAAATTGGGTTTTCCTGGCTCTTTGTGAGAGGCTCCTACAGCTAGAGCTAAAGAGCAGCCCCATATTCACAGATTCAGAGACTCACAAGTTTAGGGCTGTAAAGGACCTTGTGAGACCATTGGGTGTCCCCCCCAACCCCTGCTCTGGGCAGGAAAGACTGCTGGAGTCAAATAACCCCAACAAGGTGTGCGTCCAGTCTCCTTTTGGAGATCTCCAGGGTAGATGCCTGCACCACCCCTGCTGGGAGTCTGTTCCAGAGGCTGGTCAAGTGAACCGTGGACAAGTTTTTCCATATATCCAGTCTGAAACCTAAGAGTTTATGACCGTTGCTCCTAGTTTTCCTCTGGGGTGCTTTGGTGAAATAATTGTTTCTGAGAGTGTAACTGTCTAGAGAAAAGGCATGGCAGTTGCTGAGCTCAGCTCTGCATCCCTCGCATGCACATTTGATATCGGGGCCTTCATGAGGTCACTGTTTCCCCACCACAACCCAGCTAAAGACCCCTGTGACATCGCTGGCTCTCCATCCCTCTGGCTGATGCTTTGAGTGTTTGAGGAGCTCGTCCTGTTTCCATAGGTCTTGTTCACTTGTCCAGTTCTTGTGCATCTGAGATCAGTCAAAGCAGTTGGCTCTGCAAGTCAGTCCTACACCCATGTGGTCTCCAGTCATTTCACCTCCTTGTGCTCATGGGTGCAGGTTGATAGGTGTGGGTGGTCAGGGCCTTAGCTATTGAGTGTCTACAGTGTGGAAAATGCTGTAAGTGCAATAGTAGAGGCATTGGCAGAGGAGTGCGCCCAGTGTTTTTCTACCTGAACAGGACCATCTTTCATGATGTACTGGCCTTTGGTATATCCGGTAACTTAACAGCATTGGCTAAGCCTTCACATTTCAATGCTGCAGTTTTGTCATATCCTGACAGACCACCAGGGGGCTCACTCTGCCTACATTAGGGTCTCTGAACTAGGGAAAAGTGAAGGTACCTTTAAAAAGCCATGCATCTTTAATAGGTTTGTTTTCTGCATGTTGTTTGGTCCTGTTGCTACTTTACTGGTGTAAATGTAGATGTAGTTATCATTAATAGGGGCTGGGTCCAGATGAGATCCTGAAATTCTCTTTTTGTTGCATTTGTCAAGCCAGTTGCTTGTGCATCTTGGATGGTCCAGTTTACATCTGGTGTTAGTTTTTTCAGACTTCTTGATCAAGATGTATGTCATTACATGACTTGGAGACACTGAGTTCCTCTGTGGCTCCAGCAAGTCGGCAAGCTTCCCTGCCCCAGTTTCCCTAGCTGTAAAGTGGTGCTGAAGTTTGCTCACCGAAGGGAGAATTCTTTAGGTTGAGTCTGAGTTTGGAAGAGCTCAGGGCTGTGTTTTCGAAGTGCTCTGCACCCACCAAAAGCCCACACTTGCAAAAAGCTCAACCCCCCTGTGGGTACCTAAATATGTGAAGGGTCTCTGCAACCAGCACTGTCCATGGTGACGCATAGTGGAGTTTTCCCTACCTGCTACTGAAGCCAAAGCAGGGGGCAAAGTGAAAAGATGACTCTTCAGTCAACTTTGTGCTCCTGCATCAGGGCCTGTTTTAATGCTAGCTTGTGGTGTAGGGACAAAATCTTTACTTCCCCCAAGTATCCCAGTCTATATCGGGGGTGGCCAAACCACAGCACGCAAGTTGCATGTGGTTCCTGCAGGGAGAGAAGTAGTTAAGAGGCGGTGCTGGGATGCTCGACCCTTAGCCCATGAGCCAGATCCAGTCCCCAGTGCCATTTCATCTGTCCCATGATACTCCTCTTGAATCTAGGGAAAGCCCCATCAGTGTGGGAGGAGGGACACTTCAGGCTGATTACAGGGGTTTCTTTGAATTTGTGCTTGGAAGGCCAACCCAATATTAAATGCAATTTTTTATCCTCACTCTTGGATGCACATGTTAGATGGCGAGATCCAGAATATCTTCAGAGCTTGTGTCCTGTCATTATGGGAAATCTCAGTTCACCTTAAGGTTGTTTCATTATGTGATCTTAGCATAGAAGAGGGAAGCAACATTCAGAAGCTTTCATATCAATATTCAGACTTGCATCTGTCCTTTGGGCATACCTAGTGGTTTAAAGTAAACAAAACACAGGGCAGGAAGCAGGCTAAATTTGCCTGCAGGTGGCTCTGGTTAGCAAGTGACCCTGGCTGCCAGTGACCTAACTGCCCTCAGCTAGTCCCAGTTGCCTGCATAGGTGTGGCTGACTGCTTATAAGCAGCAACCCTTTCAGAGCCCAGTAGGCTACACAACAGGGGAGATGCACCTCTGGCTAGCTTTGGGCTTCTGACTTGTACTTAGTTTCCTGGTTCCTAGTTTTGATTTGTAGTTTCCCAATCCCTTGGTCCTGATTGTTGACTTCCTAGGTTCCTGATTCCTGCCTGTTGACTCCATGACCCAGACTCCAGCCTGAACCTCTTGTGCTCCTTGACCCTTGTGCTCCAGACCTCTGATAGCCAGCTTCTGACTTGTGATTTAAACTGGCAATTGCCCATGTCCTGGGCTTGTACAGATATAATTTCCTGCTCTGGCCACCCTGACTAAGAACTCCAGTCTGGATCCCTTGTTACCAAAAACACTGGACCATTTGGCCTCTGGAGAGATGAGACTACAGACTGCCTATGGTCAGGACCTCTTTTGCAAGTGTAGCTATGGAATTAAGGTACAGCTGCAATTCCTTAATGATTAATCTTTTGCCTTACTGTGAGAGACTCAACTGCTGTTTTTGAAAGTACGCTGAAGATCGCTGGAAAAATCCTTGTTCTTTTACCTAAGTAGTCTATAAAGTGCATGTCCTGTTTCTGCAGTACAATGTGTAATATTGTGTGTCTAAATAATGGATTGATATTTTCATTAAAAAATGTGAACAGTTTTAAATACAAGTCTTTGAAAATTATTAGCATGAGGAAAAATTCAGGACTGGACTGCATGTCTGATGTGTTACATACAGAGTCTTCTTTCCGAAACACCTTTATCCGTTCTTATTCCAAAAAGAATTGATGGAATTTATAGTGTACACTAAAAAAACTGAACCAACTTTTCACTGACAAAATAATGTCCAAGTCCAGAGCTAAAGCAGCATTTCACAGCTAGTCTCTCTCTTGGCACTGGACCCATTCTGACACAAACTCCAAACATATTAGGGTGCTTAGAAGACAGAGCATGGTTTGGATAGAAGATTTACCAGGAGCACGTGATACCTGATGGACTTGATCTGCTATGATAAGGTGACAGGTCTGTGAACTGGGGGAGAGCAGTGGATGTGACATACCTTGACTTCAGCAAAGCTTTTGGCAGTGTGTCTCATTAACAAGTTAAAGAAATACAGGTTAGTTGGAAGTACTATAAGGTGGATATCAAACTGGTTGGATCATTGTCATCAATGGCTCCTGAGCATATTTTTATAACTTTCACAGCAGCAGGACACTGTGGGATGATCCTCCCTCTAGCATGGGGTTGGGCTGGTTGCACTCCAGTGGTCCCTTCCAGCCCTGTTTTTCTACGATGCTATGAAGAGAACTGGGAATGTCTCATTAATTTTTTAGCAGAGCTTCATGGAGAGAGATCTACCCCTAGTGGCTGAATTGCTTTATCACATGCAGCTTTTTCTTGGTACCTTCTGCTGAGTGAGAAATGCTAAAAGGATTTGGTGTGTAATGTCTCTTGGTGTGTGTGTGTGTGTGTGTGTGTGTGTGTGTGTGTGTGTGTGTGTGTGTGTGTGTGTGTGTGTACATGAGTTTGGTAGCAGACTAGAAGTAGACCAGCAGCTGTATCCGGATATCGGCTGTCCCAATCAAGTTGAGTTGTCAAACCCAGTCCTTTTTCTTGCAGATGAAATATTTTAGTGATTTAAATCTGTGTATAGCAGAGCTAATGAGCTGAAGAATTATACAGCAGCTTCCTAGACTTCTTACTAGACTATTTCACTTAGGGAGGCTAGAACATGTTGGAGTCATGTGTTATAAATGTAGAATGGTATTTTAAAATTGAGGACCAGCCTAGCATAGTGTTGTTTCTGAGCTGCTTCTCTCATTCATTTGTTTGCTTCCTTGCCTGATAGTCTCAGAAATGAATTGCTTAAAAAAAAAAACAGCCCTTCGTTATACAGGTGGTCTGCTTTTCAGTTAAGATTTCTTTGTTGAGATAAACATCTGCCTGGTATTGAAATGGTACCTCGGTTATTCACTGAATTGTTCTCAAACAATGGTTAGTGTTCTGTTTTTCTTTTCCTTGTGTGTAATGAACAGGAGAGACACTTGCCCTTTGAGGGGTTCTGCCATTTTTAAGCCAGTTTGTGTGCACTGAACTTCTGTTACAGGTATAGATCAGTTTTGTGTGCCAAACTTTTGTTTTGTTACAGGTATGGCCCTGTTTCCACTCTCTTTTACTGTTAAAAGTATAATGTCTGTACCTGGCCTAGGTGGTCATTTTTGGCACTTACCCAGGGGGATTCTATTCTTGGACACGCGTGGATAATTACGCTATCGTGCTTGTCTGACTGGCAGCAACAGAAAGAGAGACCCTTTTCATAACTTTCTCCAAACATCTGGGTGGTGACAGCACTTACCTGGGATATCCTTACTTAGGATACCTTGGGTCCTAACTCACAATGAAGTAAAGTTCATAGGACTGGGGGTACTGGAGATATGTTGGCAGGTTTTGTGTTTTGAGCTGTAGGAAGTTGGCTTCTGGGTTTGGTGCTTGGTTGAATTTACAAACCACTTTTTTCACTGTCAGACCTATGAACTTCACTTCGTCAGCCTCCTAGGTACAGAAACTCATGGACTCAATGTAGACATTGGATTTATGACACAGTACAACTGCTGGACATCTGACTCCCCAGGTACCTCTGCACTTTTACCTGTGCTGCTAAATCTCCCCCCCCTGCAGCCTGTCGCTCACCCTCTGATGCCACCATTTTCACTGACTGGCTTTCTTGCCTGCATTGCATGCCAGCCTCTGGCTGCTTTACTATTCCTTCCATCCAGGAACAGCGCGCACATGCACAGCAACTACAGGTGCTTCCTCGGCCTGATGAAGGGGTTTTCAACCTGAAAGCTTGCTAAGATCTATTTCTCTAATTATTCAGTTGGTCTGCTAAAAGATACTAGATTAGATTGACCCGAATAACCTTGTCTGCCAGTGCCATGTCCTTAGACCAACGCCCCTTAGCACCTGTCCCCGGTCAGCTGACTAGAAGGGCGAAGGGCCCTGGGCACATCTAAGCCCCAGGACTGGGGCTGGCAGGGGGAGGTCTCTGGTAGCTGCTGGAGAAGAAGCGCCTGCAGGAAAGGAAAGAGAGGCTGTGTTGCAGTTTGGCTGCCTGAGATGCTGCTGATGCTACTGTGCTGCAGTGCACCACTTACCTGTTTTATTTAAAGTGGTAGACTGGACTGAGGCTGTAGGGGAGAAGGGCTCACTGGGGCACACTACTGTGTTGTGTAGAGGTCCCGGCACCAGTAAGGGTGCATCTTTAACGCATACACAATGTTGCACACCGAGGGCATGCCTTAACACAGTCACGCATCACAACTTTTGCTTGTCAGCAGTTTGAGGTGCAGTTTCTCAGAAACCCCTGCACCTATCTCCTTGAAACTTGGCAGGCCTCATGCCGTCAGAAGGGGATACCATCCCTGCAATTATTATTTCAATCGGTCAAAAAATGACCAAGTTATAGGTATTTCAATGATTCCCCATTATAGTCTAAGGCCGAATCTTCCGAAGCTGATTCGGCCAAATAGATTCGGGACAGTGATCTGAATCTCCCAATCAAATCACTGCCCTCCCAATAGGCCAAATCCAAATCTAAATAAAATATTTCCCTATCTGCACAGGCCTAGTTAATATTGCTTCTAGTCGCACAAAGTATTTTGTAGTATTTGAGGACAGAGCAGATACTCCAGTAAGATTCCTAATAAAATAAAGACAAATGCTGCAGTTTATAGAGGGGATCAAAATCACTGTAGATCAAAATCTGGTACACCTAGGTTCTGTCATTGCCATTGATAAAACAGAGCAAAGTACAATTATTGTGATCAAAAGAAAAATAGAACAAAAATGCCATATTTCTAATTGGCAGTAATTTCATTATGAAGAGCAATCTGTTGATGCCCTGTGATCAGATTGTATTAAATAATTCCTGCTTTATTAAGGGGCGGAGAATCTACCATAGAAGAGAATGAGATTGGTTTTCTTGTGGCGGATAAAGAAGAGGAAAGGGTGGTTAGCCTTGAACTCTATAAGAGGTACCAAAGATGTTACCTCACCAGTTACTCCAGTGGAGGCTGCTGCCTCAGTACCTTCTTCATTAACCTCCACGTATGACTTATGGATGACCTCTGACACTTTTAGGTTCCTACCTTTAGAGATACCAGAGAGATCAGCTAACTGGGTAAAGAGGTCAGTCATGCCCAAAGAGCTTAACACAGATGCGAGACTATATTGTTCTACAAATTTCATTTGCGGGAGATGCACTTCCACTTTTCTCTCTTCCATGTTAGTGGAACTCATCCAGGATGTTAATTTGTCAGAGTTGATTGTATTTTCAAGCTGTAAACAAAATAGTAGGATCAGAAAGCTGGAATTAGAAGTCACCCCTCCACATGGTCATGCAGAAATAAATAAACGGTCTTGTCTTTTCTTTGTGTTAAACTAAAACTTGTAGTCATGATCCTCATATTTTGTGCATTCTATGGGTTCACTTGTTTAAGAGCTGGAAAGTTTTCACAGGAAATTGCTGTCAAAAGCTGCCACACAGAAGTACTTGCCTAACACTGACTTTTCCTAGGAATGTAGGACTGGAAGGCACAGCTTTAGTCATCAATTCCAGGCCCCTATTAGCACAGATGACTCGTACTATGTTATATTGTGCTTCTACTTGCAGAAGAAATTCTTGGTTTTAGTCTCCAGTGCTTTGACCTTTCACTTCATACTATTAAATATCATTCCCTTTTAATTCCATTAGTCTTCAAAGTCATCCCATTCCTCCTCTGATGCTTTCCAACTTTGTGTCATTTCCACTTTTTTTGTTGTCAGCATCATTAAGGAAAATATTTAAGATCTGTCCCAAATGATTCCATGGGGAGCTTTCCTACCAGCCTCCCTCTAGCTTGATACTTCCCATTTCTCCACTATCTTTTTCTCATCTTTTTGCCAGTTTCTTGTCCACCTTGGCAGTCTTCAATTAGTCTCTGTCTTCTTGAGTTAATCTATATCATATAAAATGCCTTATTTAATTCCAGATAGACTGGCTTTATTGCATTTTCTTTTATTTGTAAAACTGTGTATAGCTTATCAAATGTTTGGCACAATATACTTTAGTAAACCCCTGCTTCATTTATCTCCTTTATTTCCATTTTAAAATTTTAACTTTTCTTTCCTTTCAAAAACTTATTCTGAGTCTTGATTTGAGGTTGGACTAACATGCCTGTAGGTGCCGACATAATTCCTTTCAATCTCTTTTAAATTCAGGTAGTACAGTTTCTATTTTTCCGTGATGCACAAAGATTTCTTAGGGTGATATCTTTTATTGAACTAACTACATAGCTGGGATAAAGTTGGACAAGATTTTGAATGCAAGACATTCATCCTCAGGAGATGCATGTAGCATAGGTTACTTCTTCAACTGAGGAAGAATGTCTTGCATTCAAAAGCTTGTCTAACTTTATCCCAATGACATAGTTGGTCCAACAAAAGATATCACTTTAAGAAATCTTTGCCCCTCAAATAATTTCTGGAGCATTGTGGCTACAACATCGCTCTTACACTATTTTTCAGTCACGTTTTATTGCCTCCCAAATACAATATCCAGTAGCTGAGATTTTTACGACATCTGTGATTTCACAATGCTGGGACATGGATTAGCCGGTTTGTCTAGTCTATGAACACATTAAGCTCATTGAATTTAAGTTCCATCCCTGATGTGGTCATGTCCGTTTCCATATCCTCATTCCTCATTTTCAGTCCTCATTTTCCCCCATGTTTGTGCCATCATCCATATTGAACATCCATGCAAAACAGTCATTTTGTTTTAGCATTATGCCTAGAATTGGAAGGTACTATCTGCCCTCTCAACAGGTCCACCTGCCTCCAGAGCATCACCCGCTGCAAGCACTGAGCTGACTAGTTGCAGAGCCAGCTAGACAGAGTATATAAGCTCAGACCCTTCATTTGACCTCTGGCTGCTCAATGCCTCGCACCCTGCAGCAGCTTGACTTGCACCAGCTCTGGACCCCAGTACCTTGCTCCTACTTATCCTGTCATGCATCTGAACTCTTTGGCTCCTGATCTTCAGCCTGACCTTACTATAGACATGGGTATTGGCTCAGATCAGGAATATGACTCCAACTCCCTGGTTCTGACCCCTTTGGGGCAGCCTCAGCCTCTGATCTGGATTCCCTGCAAGCTCAGCTGCTTGGTTAACCCCAAGTTTCTCAAGGCTACTTATGTCCTCATCCTTATACCTAGGTTATTTTTCATCTCTATTCCAACCTCACCACAGGGCAGACATGCTTCTTCTATTTATTTATTTATACAATCAAAGACCTTTCTATTAGCTTTAGACTTTTGCAAAAGAAATGTTTTTCAGTGTGACTTTTGTCCATGCTCACTTTCTCCCTGGTTTTTAAGAAGTAGTTTGCTTTGCTGGTCAGTTCTTTTTGCTTTCCTTAAAGGTAGGGGTTCTACCTAAATGGGGGTGAGGGAACTCACCAACTTTCACCAGTTGATCACAGTGTAAAGTTCTCATTTGCAGTCATTTTGCAGCAGCCCCGCCCCTCGGCACTGATTGGCGAGGAGACGCTGGGGGGGAGGAGGGAGGATGGGGCTGCCACCATCTTAGTTGCTGTTTGTCCTTTGTGTGGACATGCCCCTCAATGCTGATTGGTGAAGAGACCCCAGCAGGGGAGGAGAGATGAAGGGGCAGCAGCCATTTTGTCTGCTGCATTTCATGCTGCCCTGCCAGCCAGTGCCTTCCCCTGCTGGCAATGAGACTGCCAGGATTTTATTTTTATTAAGATTTTTTGTTGATGCCATGGATTTCATGGACAATCCTGGATTTTGTTGTTTCCAGGAAACCAGGAATTAAATAGGTTCCTATTTATAGGCTTCCTGCTTAATCCTAATATCCTTTTTAAATGGTTATTCAGCCAGTTAGGCCTAGCAACCTTTCCTAGCAGTGTTTTGTTTTATTTTATTTTACTTTTCCCCTTCTCCTTCTTCAACCCCAGCATCCTATCTTTGTTTGGGATATAAGTTTTGGTTAGGATTTTGCCCCTTTTACATAAGGCATTCAAGCCTCCCCTGCAATCTAGTCTCTGAGCTCCTCCATCCAATTGATGTTGGTGAATTATTCCCTAAGCTTTATCTATTGCCTTTTGAAATGATAAACCTTCATGACAGAACTACGTTTGTTCCTCCTTATGTTCAGTTTTAAACTGAATTAACTCATGATTATTCAGTGGGTGATTATGAAGAGCTGATCACACTTTAACAAAATACAATCTCATATAGGCAGACCAGGATTTAAAAAAAGGGGGATGCAGGAGCAATGACCAATACTGCCATGGTACCTGCCCCATAATCCCCCACCCCTCCAGGGTGCTGGCCATACCAGGGGGAATGGGAGGGGAAGAGAGGGAAGGAGAGATGTCACTGAGTATGGAGGGTGAGAGATGCCTACATGAATCAGTGAATTAGTCCCCAGTTTCTGCTCAGCAACTCTGCTCCTCCCTTCTTCTCCATTCTCTCATCAGCACTTTTACCCCACAAGCCCCTCTCTTGCCCACCGCTGCCATGCCCCTCACAGCCCAGCTTCCATGTGGCTGCTCCCTGCAACCGCAACGGAGAAGGCAAGGAACAGTAAGGAAGGGGTGCTGAGAGTGAAGGAGGGGATTTCTACCTGCTTCATGGATTTATAGTCCCCAGCTGATGTTCCCACAATGTGGCCCAAAAGAGGGATGCGACTGTGCCATTGCACCCCTGCCTCTGGATCCACCCATGCTACTACAGCATCACTTCCAACTGGTTCAGTGGCTTTGGATCTCCCATAATGACACAGTCCCCAGTAGTATTTATCTCTAACGACAATGGAGATTTCTCTCCTTTTGAAACCTGACCCTAGGGGTCTATAGCAGGCACTCCCAGTACTACCCCAGTATACTCTCAGTATCCTTCTAACCAGTGATTTTTTTTTTTTTTTTTGACCCAAACTGTTTTTAGCCATCATGCCATGAGTGTATAAAGCTACTTCACCAGATTTCCTCCCTCTAAGTCTTTCTTGAGTAGCGCACACTTCAGTACCTATATTACATTTATGACTTCTGTTGCGTGCATGTTAACCCTGTAATATCCAGTGTCACATTCTGTACCAGTAGTTCAAGTTCCTCTTTTTTATTTTTTTGATGCCTTGGCTGCTTATGTTAGTGTACAGATTTCAGTTGGTTCCTTACTAATTGACCTGATTCTTTAGCCAGCTGAAGTAAAATCCTTTCACCAACAGTTATTGTCTACCTGTCTTTCTTCATTAATATCGATACTATCTGTTTCTTTGCTGTTCATCCTCCTGATATTTGTTTATCCTTTGCTTTTTCCTCATGTGTCTAGTCTCCTTCTTTCTATGCAACTTAGACTGTTCAATTGTACTTTCATTTTCATTCATTAAACAAATGAAACACAAGCACTGCACATCCTAAAACATGCCTTTTAATTAATATGCCTTTAAAAAGTAATATTGAACTGGAAGGCTGACATAGGCTTTTCAGCTACTGTTAGTGTACGTCATTACGTGGTGTTATATAAAATTAGATCCTTGAAATACAAGCCCTCAGGATGATGATTGGTTTGTTAAGAAAAACTTTGTTCCTGGCTAACACTTTTTTTCCTGGTAGAACAGGTCCTTCTAATGCCTGCTATTATGCATAAACAATTGCTAATCAACAGGAGACCACTGTACTTGTGATGGTTATTGCATTGAAAGTGTCCATATCTCTAACTGGTCAAATGTTTTGTGGTATCTGGATTAGGAAAGGGACTAAAGCAAATAAATCAGATGTTCTTCTTGACTCTCTTGAGTCCATTTCTAGAGCTGAATTAAGTTTTACCTGGTCTAGGTCAGAAATGTCATTAGGTAGCAATATGATCATGCTCATTTCTCCATTAGCATATGGAAGCTCCAGGATCTGGATCTTCTCTGACTCTATGGAGGCTATTTTAAAGAAGCCAATCTGATGCATCATTTGCACAGGTTTAGTTTCTTGCTGAAAGATGAACATGAGAGAACATAATGTTTTATGAGCACTTATTTTAAGTACACTGGCTTATTCATTGGCTTAAAACTTGACTCCCTCCAAGAACAGGTTTATATTTATATTGCCCAGAAATTGTGTTAAGAAAGCAGTTCATAGGCAGGTTTCCTTTGATTACTGCAATGCATTGAGAAACATATGACAATGTAAACAAAGAAGTAAAATTAGAGAGAGATTTTATATCAGAGGTGCTCCACCCCTGATCCGTGGGCCTAATCCAGACTGCAGAGCCATGACATTTGGCCTGTGGGGCTCCCCATGTGTGGGGAAACTTTGGCAGCAGGGGAGCAGTGGCAATTAATACTGTCATCTCTCCATTGCAATGAAAATACCAAGTTGTGCACAGCAACCAGATTGGGGTCAAGCCAGCACCCCTCTTCCCACCCCCTCACCACCCATATGGCCAGATTGGGATCTGTGTGCAAGATCAGGCCCATCAGCTGGTTCTGGTTGGCAGACGGACTGCACGTCTTTCATCTTGCATGTCTGGCAATAAGGTTGGGGCACTACTATTTTATGTTTTTATACAGTTTATATAGTCATTTGAGAGTAAGAGGTGAGCTTATGTACCCTACCTGGTTTATTGTAAAAGGCATTTCTTCGGTGTGTTTTTCCTCAAATTTGTTGCTCCAGTTTCCTTTGAAGTAAATGGCATTAACCAAGATCATTGCAGTGGAGGCACCAATAGAACCCGGCCCAAACAAATCCTTGATCAGACCTTTAACGGAGACAAGATGGTAAATTGTCTAATTCTGATGGTTGCTGAATGAAGTTCAGCATTTTTTCTGTTTATAACCTTTCACTTCAATGACTGACACTGAATCTACTGACTCTTTCTTTTATTTGAGGGCTTATTTAATCTGAAACCCATATAACCCATCATACAGTTCAAGAATAAGATGGAAAGAGATGATGATTATATTGTACAGAGTCATTTCATTGGATATCACTCTTATCCCTGAAATATTTCTATTACATATAGTAGCAATGAACACAGGCAAGGCACTGAATAAAAAGAGAACTTTTTTTCTCTTCCTAAATTTCCAGTTTCCTGAGGTTCCTAGTTAATTATGGTTTAAAAAACTACCTGCCAACACTTGTCCTGTCCTTACCATTTGTCTTGTTTTCCACCCAAGAGTTAATTATTATTCTGGTTTCTTCTGCAGCAGTTTTAAAGTTAACACTTTCCAGGCATGCTTGGTACATTCTTTTTGTACATTGCAAGTATTGCTGTAAAGAGGCCACAGTCATCAAGTTAAGCAGGTTCTCAAAATAAATTCCAACTCTAAAATGAATATAATGTGATCAAAGAGCCACTGACTCTTAGGCCCCCTCTACATGTTACAGTTATTGCACAATTAACTGATTAATTGTGCAGTTATCTTGAGTCCACCTACACATGCAAAGTACCTGTCACACCATAAAAAGCTCCAACCAGCTATAAAGGTAGACTTCAAACAGTGCACTAACTTTATAGCTGGTTGCCTTTGAGTTTTAATTTGCATGTATAGCAGGATCTCCCTTGGGGCTGGAAGAAGAAACATTTTTCTGCAGCTGCACAGGTGCATCATGCCCAGCCGGGGTTGGGAGTCCTGCAATTGAGAGGACTTGGCCCCAGAAGCTGCCAACTCTGGGTCCCTTAATCTTGCACTCCTCTAAGGCTGGGAGATAGTGGCAGCTGCAATCTTGTTAGTGCAGGGGGAGCCCAGGATCGGGCTCCCCCTGCACTGGCAATAAGTCACAATGGGATCTAATGCACAATCTCACAATCGCTCCTCGTGCCATGCACATGTGACATAGCAGGAGACATGATTGTGTGGATTGCTCATTAGATGCCATCATGCCTTTACCTGAATGTTTAGAGGGGTCCTTAGAATTAAACCAGTTAGTCATATTCTCTGTTCTTTTCCTGATTAAACTTATTATAAGGGACTTACCGAATTCACAGCAGAAGTCGGCTATGCAGCAGCTCCTTTAATTTTGCAGGTTCCCCTGCATGCTCCCCCTTACCCCCTATGGGCTCCCAAGGGAGGTGGTGCTCTTCCCTACCCTGGCGGCCTTCAAGAGGAGGTTAGATAGGCATCTAGCTGGGGTCATCTAGCCCCAGCCCTCTTTCCTGCCTATGCAGGGGGTCGGACTCGATGATCTATTGAGGTCCCTTCCGACCCCAACATCTATGAATCTATGGACTGGCAGATGGGCTCTGCCACTCGCTGCTGATTGGCAAGGAGGCAAAAACTGCAGTTTTAAATATGACTCCATTTTTGCCTCCCGGTTTGTCAACAAAAAGCAACAGGGCCACCAGAGCCCCTCAGCCAATCAGCAATGGGGAGGGGTATGTGCAGGAGAACCTATAAGATTAAAGGAACTGCCGTGCAGCCCACTTCTGCCATGAATTCAGTAGGTCCTCACTAATCATTATAGGGCTGGGCAGAAAATATATTTCATAGAATGTGAAAACTTTAAGACTTCGAAATCCTTTTCTGCCACAAAGACAAAATGCCTACATCTTGAAAGCTTGACTCTTTTTTATTTTGAAAATGTCGAAGTGAAATGTTTAACAAGTTCAAACATTTGTTTTGCAACCTTTTTTGAGTCAAGAAATGTGTTTGACATTGACCTTTTTGTGCAGAAAAGCGTTTTGTTTTCTATGGACCTGCATTTTGTGAAAAATGTTTCTTCACATCTGCAGCCACTCTATTGAGTATCCTGTGTTGGCTTTTGTATTATTATTGTGCATTGACCAAACTTTTTGACAAGATACCCCTTTAGGCCCTGGAATAGTTAAGGCTCGGACCAAAAAACAAAATCATGGGGCTTTAAACTGAAAAATATGTTGAATAGATCTCAGATCCTTTGCAGCATTCATAAATTGTGAGATCCCACTTAGCTCACCAGGGAATAACACTTAAGTCAGAATCTGCTGAAACTCACCGGAAGGATTGAATACGTTTTGTCGGCATACAGTCTGTTGGCAATTCTGAGAGTATAATTAGCATTGGGTGCATTAATTTCTGAGAGAAGTTGTTTAAACTTGAAATGGATGTCTTCAGGGTCACCACACTGAGTTGTTGGAGGCAAAGATAAGGTAAGATAGGGTTTGTGTTGAATTATTTTTGATAGAGAATTATCTATGAAATATGGGTAATATGGCTGACTTGGACTTCTGGCTTGCTTCTGAGAGATTTGCATAACAAAAACTTATTGGTGCTCAATACACTGCGTAACTATAAATTAGCATATGAACATTCTGCAATAATGGTGATCATATTTTTAATACAATGGATTCTGCTATAATACATGCTTCAGTATTGAGCATATCATAAATTATGGATCCATCTCTCACCTTCATGGATGTGATATCCCCTGTGAAATGGAAATTGGAAGTTGTTTCTGCTCAGAAAAGCAGCTTGTGTAATTACTATGGTGTTACTACTGGGTCTGTGGAATGAAGATCACGCTTTAAAAGCAAAGCTCCCAAAAGCATGATCTGTTCGTCAAATCATTTTTCTTTTAATTGATATTTCTGTGTTGGTTCCTATGACACCCTCTTGGATAACTGTTGACTTGTGTGCAACAACTGTGATTTGTGAGTTACAGGCAGACTGGTCCCTCTTTTATCACTGCTTTTTTGCCCAAGCATTCAAATGGCTTCAACTTTATTTAATTTCCCAGGGCATATCCTCTCTCCCATCCTTTGAATTTCTGCATGTTCAGCTACCTGCCTTGATTCTCAAGTCAAAGCTGTGGTTCTTTTCTACATCTGTTTGGTTCAGATCATCTAATCTAATGCTGTGGTTGCAGAGGGGTCATGTGGCCCATGGGGGCTGGTAGACGGGCCAGGTATGTAGTGACAGGGACAGCTGCCTAAATCCAAAGCAAGGAGCCCGTGTGTGTGTGTGTGTGTGTGTGTGTGTGTGTGTGTCAGTGGTTGGTGGGGAGTGAGCCACATCTGCATTAACTTCTGCCTCAGTTCATGCCTCATGTAGCTGCCGCCACTTTTCCCCACTGCTGTATCCAGATCCAGCCCACAGGAGTCTTTTAGTCTGGATCTGGACCAGGGTGTGAGATGAGTTTCACCTGCTGCCATGGATATAAACCTTTTAGAAGCATATTCAAGCTAGGTCTGCTTTATGATCTGATGAGACCATTTCACAAAAGAAGGGAGAGGACATGTCTTACCTTTTTTACTAAACGGCTTTTGAGTCCTGTAACTTCATCAAAATGAAGTACCTGCCATTAAAAATATAATTTGTAAATTAAGTGCAGGAAAATAATGTAGCTGTGTTTTACATTTGACATGTCAGCAAAAGAGATTTTCTAAAAATCATGTAATAACATTTAAGAAAATGGGCTAGATAAATTGTATTGCAGAGACTTTTCATCACCTTGTAATATACTCAGTAAGCAATGCTTTGGGTTCCTACAATAAGCTCCTACTTCTGTTTGCAATTAAGTCAGTAGAATCAGGGTTAATGACTCTTTATTCTTCCTGTGCATCTTAATCAGATTTTCCACACCCGCTGCCATTTTTTCCTGGTCCCAATTTCATGAGGTTTGACCCATGCCCTTAAAAATCAAAGTCAGGTGAGATCTATTCATGGCATCTTTTCTGCTTTCTGGGATCTTATTGCAGGGCTGAAGTCTGAGTAATGAAAGAGTTCAAAAGTTCCAGCTGAGCTTAAAATTAGTTCTGTTCTCCAGGTGATCACTTTAAAATTTGTACATATGATCCCGTTTCTCTGGGAGACTATTTTCAGTCTAGAAATGGACTTGATCCTAGCCCCCTTGTGTGCTTTGCCTAACTACCCAACTATATTACTGACCCACTTCTATAATATGTACAACCAAAACCTTGGAAAGCCCTTCAGAGTGACATGAATCTGAATAGAACTCTAATTTCTGTCACTGTAGTCCATCTTTGAGGTGTGTGATATCCATAGATAGGAATGGGTAAGCAGTTGCTCTGTCATAGATCTGAAATCTAAATCAGGTATGTCAAACAATTTAAGTCAGGCTTACTTTTTCCATCTGCGATGCAGTGTTTCCTTTTGCACCCAAGTAGACCATGGCCAATGCTGACAAGATGTTCAGTGGGGAGTAGAGGATATTTGCATTTGTATGGCTGGGTTTCAATACTCGGAATAAATCGAAACAAAAGTCAGAATTTGCTGCACTGATGGAGCCCATTGTGAAATCAGAGTATTCTAGGAAAAAAGAGCAGAAGTAGTGTAACTACGTAATAAAGGCATACAGTACAAATTTTAATCGCATGCTTCTACAAAATAACAGGTACATCTGATGCACTGAAAACTAAGATTAAGTCAAGGGACTGGAAATAGTTGTTTAGTATATTTTTAAATATTTGTATTTCAGTGATGTAGATTGAAATGACAGTGCTTTTTTCATTGTGAGTAGATGAGATTTCATCTTTTATGCCCATGAACTCCACAATCACTAGTAATCCAATTAATTGTTAGCATATATCTAATTCTTTGTATGTTCATGTTTTTGTATTTCTTTTTCAGCAAGCAAGAGTTGCAGATACTTCAAAGTAGAATGACTGATGGGCAGTCTGCTGTTTCTTTGAAATAGAAATTTATTTTTTTTTTACTTTAATCTGGAATAAATTAAATTTTTTACTGCGAAATATAGTGGCTTCTATATTGTCCTTTTCTAAATCAAGGAAAAGGCCAACTTTCAAGGTACAAGGAAAATATTGATTAGTTCCAGGTGTGTAAATCTGGAGCAACAGCATGGATTTTGCTTGGCTTGCTCCAGGTTTATTATTAAGTACAGTTTGGACCTTTTATTTGTATTTGCTTGTGAATGCTGTATATACAGGGAAAGAGGGTGGAAGTCTGGACAGGCAATATCATGTCAACTGTTATTGCTGTAAGGATCTCAGACATTGTAAATGAATCTTTTTTAACTGAACATAGGCTGAGTGACATTAAAATTAAATAAACAACACACACCCACACATACCATAAGTTTAAGTTTAAACTTAAAGAAAATCTTACCTTTATGGCTTGCAGAAATGAAGCTGTGTGGAGAGGCTATCTGGTCCTCTTGAAGTAATATATACCCTCTACTTTCTAACACTCCCATTTTTCTTTTCACATGTTGACCCTTTGAATGCTGAAGCCATTGAGTAGGATCAAGCTCAGACTTAGCAGTTCTTCTTTTTTCAAAAAGTAAAACTAAAGGATATAAGTAAAACAAATGCTACTCTAAGACCTAGAGAACTGAAGGTACATGGGTCAGTATCCTCAAACAGGGTATGCATGGGGTACTGGGTAGACCAGTGCAAAGCTGTTTGCTGCTGTTCGTTAGACTTTTTACACATTAAATGTATTTGGAGCATATTAACTTGGCAAGAGCCAAGTGAAAGATAAAAGGATAAGTGACGTAAAAATAAATATTGCAAACAAATCTACCCAAACTGTTAGTTAACCTGTTCTTTCTTCCTCTAGTTACCATATCATTTTCTTAGTTGCATCTCTGTGAAACGGTAAACTCCAGTTAAGTTACAGTATCTACAGCTGTAGTTTGTACACAACTCACTATTTTCCGTCAGGAGTCTCTGGAAACAGATACATAGACACCTACTTACTACCTGTTGCAACCATTTTGTCTGGTTCTTGAGCATTTTATCTTTATGGTTTGTGGAAACGAAGCTTGCAGAAAATCTTGCAAAATATATACTTCCACTGCAAAGAAAGGAGAGGAAGGGTGGTTTTTAATCTAACTGCCACAAATCTGAAGTGACTGAAACAACAAAAATATGGCTGTAGCCTGATGGATACGCTAGAGCAACTGGCCTGGGGTATGGAAGCTTTAGGGGGAAATTCCCCCGTTCAGCCTTATTTCAGAGTAGTGTTTCATTTTAGATCACTGAATTGGGCTAAGCAGGGACTGGAAAGTAGGTCTCCCACATTTCTAGACTAATTTATAACCATTTAGGCATAGAATGCATGTGTGTGATAGCGTCTGTGTGTCCATGTACTCCTGATCAAGCAACATATTTTGCTGGAATTTTATTTTGGTGAATGTATTTGAGACTGCCTTATTGGGAGGAGAGAACTGAAGAACAGCATGGTTAGGAAATGGGTATGAAGGGAGTTAAAGACAGGTATTTTTAGTTTACCTTGTAAACTTTTATTCTCTGAATCATCTGAAATGAGTTAGTTTCAGTTTCATAGTGCTTAGGGTCGGAAGGGACCTAAACAGATCATCAGGTCTGACCCCCTGCCTCGGGCAGGAATGGGTGCCAGAGTCATATTTGTCCAGCCTCCTCCTGAAGACCCCCAAGGTAGGAGAGAGCACCACCTCACTTGGGAGCCCATTCCAGAGCCTGGCAGCCCTAGCTGTAAAGTAATGTCTCCTGATGGTCAGCCTGAACCCTCCCTCTAACAATTTGTGGCCGTTATTCCTAGTAAGCCCTAGTAGTGCCCAGGGGAACAGAGCCTCCCTCAATTCCTGCTTTAGTAAATGGCCACCAGATCCCCTCTCAGCCTTCTCTTGTGAAGGCTAAACAGGTTCAGGCCCTTTAGCCTCTCTTCATAGGGCCTGCCCCGCTGCCCCTTGACCATGCAAGTTGCCCTCCTCTGGACCCTCTCAATGCTAGCCACATCCCTCTTGAAGTGCGGCGCCCAGAACTGGATGCAGTACTCCAGCTGTGGCCTGACCAGTGTTGCATAGAGGGGAAGGATCACCTCCCTGGACCTGCTTGTCGTGCATCTACAGATGCATCACAAGGTGCAGTTAGCCTTACTGACCGCTTCCTCGCATTGGCAGCTCATGTTCATCCTGGAGTCAACAGTGACTCCAAGATCCCTTTCTGCTGCTGTGTTGACAAGAAGGGTGTTCCCCAGCCTATAGGTGTGTTGCTGGTTCCTTCTCCCTAAATGCAGCATCCTTGCGCTTGTCTGCATTGAACTGCATCCTATTCTCATCTGCCCACCTCTGTAATCTGTTTAGATCTAGCTGGATACTGTCCCTCCCCTCCAGCGTGCCCACCTCGCCCCACAACTTGGTGTCGCCACAAAATTTGTTCAGTGTGCTTACCACATGCTGTTGTCAGTAGTGCATAGAACTTGAAGGTAACTTTTTATGATAAACCACTACATTTTGTTCTCTGGAAATCTTGGGTACATAATGCTCTTACAGATGTCAAACCTAGCACCTTCTTTTTATCATGCATGAACGAACTTACCATACCTCTCTGATGAAGAACTACAGGTAGCTCAAATACAGAGTGCAGCTGAATAAACATTCATGGTCCGAGGGACAATCATAATACACAATAACAAATAACGTTAAAATGTATTGCTTTCTCTGAAAATAATAGACTGGACAAGTTACAAAGAAACCAGTCCAACCTTAGTCAATATCATGGAGCAGAAAAAAAGAAAAAGGAAACAAAAAAACAAAACCCTATTTTGTTCCCAGGATGGAAGTGGCAGTGATCCTAGTATACTTCGCATACAGCATGCTGTATGCCACTGGTGGTACGTGAAGGTGGTGGTGGTGGTGGTTGTTGTTGTTATTATTATTAGGGTAGCTTATGTGCAAAATAAAAGGTATTAATAAATTGCATAGGATGATTTTTTTTTTTATTCCCACTCAGAAAACCCTTTTCCTTTGTTACCATTTTAACTTTGCAGTGGTTACTTTTGCATGGCTTTTCAGTATTTTGGATTCACAAAAATGTGTTAGCTGCTTTTGAGCATTAAGGGAATGGAAAAGATGCGCTTCTGCTCTTAATAAGTACCTTGCTAATGGGATTACTGCCTCTGGTTTGCATTGGAACCAGATATAAAGCAGAGGTAGTGTTTAGGTCACACAGTCTAATCAAAATTCACTAAAATGGCCAACATCCATGTTCTTCAAAAGGGACTCTGCCCTTGTACTGTATCTATAGCTGTTTGTGTGTTTCTCTGAGGATTTTCCATTGTTGTGATGTTTCCATGTGTGCAACTGTGAGACATCTAAATGGGAGCTGTCAGTGAAAGTGGAGTGAAATGTGGCCAGTGGCGTTGATGCTATAAGGTTGTCCATAAGGTTCTCTGCAGAGTTGAGTGCAGAGAAATAGGAACAAATATGACCTACCTCATCCTTCCTGTGCACTGAAAGAGTTTGCAGGAAGAATGTTCTAAGGTTACTTTAATTTATGATAATGTGTACACAAGAGGTAGCAGAGTGGAGATTGTTTTGGTATTCCTTGAGCATTTCACTTTGCATCTTTAGCATCTTTGAATATATCCATGTTCTGTATGAAATGATTTGACTTTGGTGTATTCCATACAAGTATATTTATTTAACTGTAAGGGCCATATAAGAACCAAGAAGTGCAACTGGCAAGAGATTT
Organism: Alligator sinensis; assembly: GCF_000455745.1. Lineage (NCBI taxonomy): Eukaryota > Metazoa > Chordata > Crocodylia > Alligatoridae > Alligator > Alligator sinensis. Next base: position 28,926 of record NW_005842620.1, on the reverse strand, counting down.
TATGTAAAAAAAAAAAAAAAATTATTTTGTTTTCTAATAAAAAAATTAAGCTTTCTATAATAATGAATATTATTATATGCTCGGTACTTTCTCCATTGTTTTTCATTGTGTACATTGTCATCCTGCCTGACACCCAATCCAAGAAGAATGGTTATGCCAATGACCTAGCTCTCACCAAATCAAGCAAGCAATAAGAAGCCACTGAATCGATTTTTGACATCAGACATGAACACCCTTGCTGACTACATTTATAAACAGTGTCTCCAACTCAGCCTTATTAACACAGTTGCAACAGCTTTCTACCTAAATAACAGCCAAGCAAAGAAAGAAATAAGTCAAGATTGGCAACCAGACACTTGAACATTGTCACACCATCACTTACCTAGCAGTTAAGTTGGACTGGGCCCTTATCTATCGCCAGCATCTGAAAATAAGGTTAATAGCAGAGGAGCTTATCTGTCACCTTGCTGCTGCCACCTGTGGTGCAAGCCTCCAAACACTTCTCACCTCTGCTTTGGCACTTGCATATGCTCCTGCTGAGTACTGTGCACCAGTGTGGGCCAGAGGGCGCACACTAAGTTAGTGGATTCCAGCCTTAACAGTGTCATGAGAACCATTGCCGGATGCCTTATGCCAGCTCCCAGACATCCAGAGACAAACTGGTACCCTACCCCTAGGTCTCAAAGCCCAAGATGCAGACCATTTGTCGCACTCCAGCCTAGTAGCTGCAAGCCAGAAAACTGCCTGAAGTCTCAGAACCTATTCTCTACTCAGACAAATAAGGTCATTGAATGTACAGATGGCATGTCACCTAAAGCATGAACTTCCCATCAGTGGAGGAGGCAATATGCTGCACAGAACTGTGGCTAAAGAACTTCATCCCCAACACCAGCTTCTGCCCCTCAGGCTGGCAGCTGCCCTGCAGGACCTGGACAGCTTTTAACTGTCCCAGAAAGGGCATTGGACAGTTTAAGGTGAGCTTGCGCTTTCGGGGCCTTTCCAGCAATGCTAGCTGCAGCTGTGGTGCTCAAACTCAGACAGCCGACCACATCATCTATGAATGCCCATACACTCCTTGGGGTGCAGGTCTTCTCGATAGTGACCATTCTACCTGTTGCTGACTTTCTGGCCCTCATGCTTTTGACACGTGTGTGGTGACACTCTCATCATCCTCATCCATTTTGAAAATTTCCACAGAAGAAATGTTTGGAACTGAAACTTTTTTTTTTTGTTTCAGAATAGATTAAATTTTAAATTACATTTTTATTTTTCCTGCCACTCAAACTGGACAGTCCTGATCCAGTTTATCAATGAAGATACTTAACCAAGACCAGGCCCCTGTCAAACCCCATGAAATACCTCCCCCCAGCTAGACACTGAGCTGCTGATGACTAGTCATTGAGCATGATGATTCAAGAGCTGTGTATCCAGTTGTATATCTAGTACTGTAGACGAGAGATTCTTAATAAGAGTCTTATTTTGAGAACCCAGTTTTACTGTAATTCACTCCTCTGCATTGTGTTTACTCGTTAAAGGTGTGGATGACTTCTCAGTCACAGTTTTCTATGGTGCGTTGCTTGTGTAGATTAAGGAGTAATAGAAGCTTTGTTACTTGTGCATTGTATTGCCCTACCCCTTGTCTGGTTTTGTTCAGTCCCTATTCACTTATCTGTTGCACTTCATTGCCCAAAGGCCACTTGACTTGTACAGTGCTGATTCTAATCCATAATTTGTACGTGACAGTGCATCTTTCCCCACAAGGAGCTCAAGCTCCTGTACAAACAGTATTGGGTAAGCTCTCTGAGGAAGGATTATTTATTTATTTGATTTACATGTTACCACTTCCCAATAGAGGATCTAATTATACCAAGTTAAGGAGAGTGTAAAATGGGAAGATTAATAGCAAGGTAACTTAGTGGCAGCTGGTGGAGGGAGGAGGAGCCCGATGCCCCTGATTGCAACTGCAATAGGGGAAATAGCAGCTGAGCAGGAGACCAGGGCCCACAACTTAATCAATCACAGGCTGCATGCTGCTTATGGCCTGCCAGTTGGAAATGCCTGGTGCAAGACACCTGTTCTCTACTTCCATAATGAAGAAATCCAGAGGCTCTGATCATAGTTGTAGAGGCTACCTTAACAAATCAGAGATGCTGGATTTGACCAGGCTCAATTTTTTTATATTTATTGTATTTGTCTAGTGTACAAAACTCTTAACACTTTACAGATCTTGGTCACATTCTCACCTAGTATCAATCAGCATGGGGCCACTGATATTCTTGAGGTTACACTCATAAACACTAGCTAGTGGTCTAGCTTTGTGCCTGTACAGCTTTAGCTTACATTATTTTCGTCACTGTTCAATCTCTCTGTAAATATGCTCCCTCTTTTGGTGTGGGTTTTAGTGCTTAAATTTGGGCACCAAAATCTGAAACTCTTGTGCTCAATCTTCGTTGATCATTTTAATGAAGATTTTTTTTTCCTGCAAAAATATTAGAATTGGAAAATATGATTTAAAAAAAAACCCATGGACCCAACACTCCCGAGCCAGATGAATACACAATCATAAATGAATGTGGAATCCAAAAACCTACGTTTGTTCATTATGCATCTTTTTCTGGTGTTTGAGACCATATAAAGCTCTGTTCTTCTATTTCAAACATTAAAGTGAAAGCAATGAAGGAAAGCAAATATGAGGAAATGTTGTAAAATGACAACATAGTTGAGATTTTAAAATTGAGGTAATCAGGAAAACCAAACCATAGTTCATATAAAAAGACACTTGGTATTTACATGCTGAAGGATATACAATGGTAAAATAGTGTAACATTTGTATGTGGAAGGCAAGTTGAAATTTCTTTTAAAATGTCCTGACCTTAATGTTCTCAAACACAATGCATTCACTTTTAAAAAAGTAAATACCATCCGGGTGTCACTTGGAAAACTGCAAGCTAGAAGTTACATTTTAACCAAGAGAAATGTTTTCCTTACGATCTTCAGAGGTGAATTACCACCGCAGTTTACCAGGTGTTGGGCAAGCTTCCAGGATTATGTGGAGAAATGCACGGGATGACTTTTGATGCTTCTCTAGCATGCAGGTCAAAACACAGGCTCACTAAAGTAACAACGTTTTAGAGAATAAAACTAAGGGGGTGTCATTCCAAGACACAGAATGGATTGTGTATGTATTTTATGGTAGCATATCCAGGGATCTGAGCCAAACTATATTTGCTGCTGTTTGATTTTATACATGAAATGGACTTGGACTATATTAGCCACTAGAGCTGGGTTAATGAAGAAAGCATAATTTGTTTAACAAGTTATTGGTTAATCTGCTCTTTATTCCCCTAGTTACCATTTTTTTTTGCCTTCTGGGTGGGAATCCATTGTATTTTCATACCTTCCTCTTGGAAATGCAGAAGTAACTATGTGAGCTTTCTATGCAGGTCTCCTGAAGAGTGTCTGGAACGGCAGTGAAAATTTAAGTTACTCGAGGTCAATCCTGCAAGCAAACCATTCAAATCAGCCAGTTAAAGAACTGTGTATGATTCAGAGAGCTATGGATGCTGCCCTGGCTCCACTGAAATTCTTGCAGAAAAGTGATATAAATTGGATCAGGATTCCACCCATACAGTCAATCCCTCTTACTCTTATTTCCAGCAACCATGAGAAGTGATAGGCACGATGACACTATGACTATCTTTAGAAGCTGTGGTAGGTGGAAGTAGTCACAGACACCCCGCTGCAGCCAGAAAGAAATGGAGTAGACTCTTACTCCAGCAAGGGATTTCAGAGAACTCCCCTCTGGTTTTAGTAGAAGAGATGGGATGGGACTGAGATGGTAAGCCGAGCACCTCCACTTTGTGTGCTGGGTGGCTGCTGGTAGTAAGGAAGGCTGAGATGCATTTAGATGGAGTAGGAAAGAGGAGTGGAAGTCCAGTCTGGCTGATGTAGAGCTGAGCAACCACCTCTGTTCATGAGGTAATGGAGCAGAGACTTGAATTCAGGTCTTCCCCCATCTGGGCACCAGGCTAGTCACTTGGGCAGATTCATTTTCCATAGCCAGATTAGATTAATAGGAGAGATTTGTCATCAAGGTCTGTTAACTGCCTGTCGATATTACTAACAGAATTAAAGTTACTGCCTCATGCCTTTCCAGATGTGCGGGGAAATGGCTAATCTTAAACTTCTGAAAATCAGACCATACTACATTAATGTACACGCTTCTTTTATAACAGTCTTGCTCTTTGACACTGAAAATGGCTAATAAGAAAGGCTTGGGAGTAGTGGTGCTATGAAATTAGATGTGGGAATGACTAAGAGAATGTGCTGCTGTGTGTGTTGTATCGGGTCCCACAGCTTTGAACTCCAGGCTTCGTCTGTGTGCATCCCACTGTTGGATGCAGCTGTGCTGGATGGGGTAGAGACTACTCGGAGAAGGTTGGCAGAGCTCTTACTGTGACATGAAGGAGTGCAGTTCCATCCAAAATTTCTAGCATTCACTTCAGTGCTAAGTTCTGGGAGGGGAAAGGTAGTGAGGTTGAGTATGCGTGCATGTGTGTGTGCATGCATGCGTGTGTCCTGGAGTCAGGAAAAGTCACAGGAGTATAAATGCAGAGTCCCTGCTATGACTCTGGATGCCTAGACCAGATGCCTTTGCATATCTATCACAGCACAGGAGGCTCAGAACTGTGACACGGCACATTTCTCTTCGGTCAACTGTTTACAGAGTGCATGCATAAACCCCACAATGTGGCTCACATATCCATTTACTGGGGACGAGGTGAGAGTAGTGAAATATTGTACCAAGCTCTGGTGTATTCTGGGGAATTGCCTGAACCCAAGAAAACTATGGGGTGAATACTGTACTGTCACAGTCTTGGCATTTGTTTTCTTTCTGATTCTTAATGCAAGTGAGAATTTTTCAGTCCCTGTATCTGGCTGCTGCTGTTACAGTTGCAGTGTGGGGCCAGGGGTAGATAGTGGGGGGTACACTGCCCTGCTTTGAGTCCTTGTCCATCCAAAGTATAAAAACAACTGCCTGACAGTGGCAGCAGCATTTCAAGTCAGGCAGTGCTGAGGGAGTTGCTTCCTGGCTCATTATCATGCACCTGATCCCTCCTAAACTCTTCATTGCACAGGTGTTAATGAACCTCTCTTCTTTTTAATGGTCTTGATGTTCCACCCCACACACTATTCTTTGTTCTGCAATCCTGTTAGCTGGTTCTGGTCTTAAAGCTCCTATTTCACAGCCCTGCAGATAGTTTTTAACTTATTACAATGAAGTCATATTTATTTTTGCTTCACTCTTAAATTGCATAAAACAGCCCTAGCCCCCTAGCATATTAGTAAATCTTCTAGTTCATTTTTTAACTGGAGAAAAATGTATAGTTTTGTATGTGTTGATGCACCTCCCCATCTGTACCCCCTTTTCAAAATTCTAGATCCACCCATGTGTGAGGCTGCTGCTGCAGTGCCATGGGGTCCCCAGGAAGCTGCCATTTTGGTAACCCCTCTGAGTGGCACCTGGGGCTGGTGCCTACTTGCCCACCCACTGCTATGCTGCTGCTAAGGCATAAGAAAAAACCCAAAATTAATATTGTACATTCTGCTATCCTCGTCAACACCATAAATACAGGGAAGACAACTTGTACAAGATCATAGGCACATGCTTGTTCTTAAATGGATAAATGGTGGAGCTTTTGCTATTTTCTTACAGGAAGATGTGTTCTCTTCCTGGGTAAGGTTGTGATTTTGTTCAGTTTTATTATCCTGATTCAGATACCAGCTGCAATAGCCATCAAAATGCAGTGCAGTAATGCTCAAGGTCAGCCTGAAAACTGCACTAATGTCATACTACCGTGATGATAAAATTCACACACCATGTTTGTGGATTGTTTCCAAGCTCCAGGGGAATGCAACAGAAACAAGATACCGTAGTGTATTGTAGAGCCTTATACTACTCTTGCATACTTTGAGAGAGAAGTACATCAATTCTTTTGGAACTCAGTTTTACAGATTCACAGAGCCATTTTCAAATGGCTTTATAGCAGGAGTTTTCAACCCTTTTTAAGGATTGTATTCCTTCTGGGTACACTTCTGGTGGAGCAGGAGGGAAGGAGGTGGAGGCTGCTGGACATGGAGTGTGGGGGTGGGGAGGTTGGCAGTGGCTGGACACAGAGCAGGTTCTGGGGGTGGGGGGAGTGGGTGGGTTGCACACGATGGTGGCACGGGTTGTTGGATGGTGGTGGTGGCCACTGTGTGCGAGCTCTCAGCCACATCTAGCCAGTTGGGCAACGCCTGTGCAGTCCGCAGAGGGGAGCCACTGCCCTCCCCTCCCCCTGGCCCTGCTCCTGGGAGGCAGTGGCACAGGGTGCTGGGTGGCGACTCTCCGTCCCTGCCCGCCCACCTATGTGCACCCCCTAGCCCCTTTCCAAGTACCCCCAGTTGACAACCCCTGGCCTATAGCAATTCCCACGAAAAATCCTCAAATTTGAATTTTAGGTCTGTCCAGTAATTTGAACTCCTTTTATTCAGCCTGAGTAAAGTGCACTTAATTTTTATTACTGAAATGAACCGTGCATTTAGACAGAACTGCAAACACAAATGGGTAACTAATACATGTGAGTGGTTCTGTTGGCTCCAGTATTAAAATTAAGCTCATGTGCTGGAAAAATAAGGTGCCATTGTAAGAGACCCTGTTATATTCATAAGAAAGGTGCAGCTGAGCAAAGGCTAGGAGGGGAGAAAGCAACCAGGGGGTAGGAGCTATGGGACTGCAAGTAACTACTTGGGAGTTACCTGTGTGGCAGGGCAGAGCTCCTATTGCATAGGAGGGAAATGGCTGTAGCTCAGCTATGCAAACAGCAGCAAATGAGAGCAGGCTGCTCACTTACTCACGCAGATGCACCTGTGGCCAGAAATGGATCCAGGATTATAAAGTGGGGTGTGGTTACAGCAGCCGGTGCTGCAGGGGGTGGCTGCACCCCTTGTTCCCTGCCCCACCCCACTGGGGCAGGCAGGAGGTGCTGCAGGAGAAGCAGCTGAGAACGCAAGGGTTGCAACAGTGGCCAGAGCACGTGTGTGGCAGGGAATACTTGGGGGGAGCAGGCAGGGAAGGGGAATGCACCTGCTCACTGCTGTTGGCAGCCTGGCCTGAGCATAGCCCTCATGCAGCCCAGCTGGAGAGGACAGGCTCACCCCTCAAGTGCTGTCCCAGCAGCAGACAGCGGGGAGGGAGAGAGAAGGGGGCATGCCTTTGAGCGTGGAGGGGAAAGAAATGCTTACCTTCTTCAAGACTTCAGTCCCTGGCTGCGAGTGCTCTGGTGGTATGGTTGGGGGCAGAGATAGGGGGTACACGTATAGTACTGCACCCCCTCTGGAATCGCCCTTGCCCCTGCCTGACTAGAAAGGGTGGAGCTCAGGGGAGATGAATCTTAGTTTCTGAGCCAGAGAAGGCAGCCTCTGAGTTAATCTTTACTCTGTTTTCCTCTGCAGCATATATAAAGTCCACGGGTTCTAACTCTGCATGATACAGTGTCTTTGTTCAATTTAAGTATTGCTGGGAAGTAGGAAATATGAATGCATATCACTACAGTAGTCAGACCAACAGCTTTTGATCTTCAAACAGTATAATTTCATATCATATAAAACAAGAATGGGAAAAGTGTGACATGCCAGCATAAATGAGGTAAGCAAGCATGTGTTAGAGAGGTTTTGGTTTTTGAGAACTTCTGATTTTGAAATGCTTTTTTGCTAATGATCACTATTTTTTCCCCATGTTATCAATTGAAGCGTTCTACGTTTTCAAGATGCAAGCCTGACTATCCAATTATGGAAAAAAAATCAGTGAGGTACAAAACAAGTGCCTCATGCATCAAGTGCCTAATTTCACAGCTTGGCATCAACCTGAGGTGAGGTTCATTCCATATTATAGGTAGGATTATAGGTATCACTGCTTGTCAGTGAAGCAGGCTAAGGTTTCCCCTAGGATGACTTCCCTGTGAGCCTCAGCCCTACTGCTTTTATACTAGGGACAGGAAACAGAAAGTGCCATTGCCTGTGAGAGCCACTAGCCCCTCTCTGAATTGCCTCTTGATCTGTGGTACTATCTTTCCTTTATCAGGGAATAAGATGCATGCATTTAAGGGCTTTAAATATTGATCATTATTATTCAAGAATTTGTGCCCCACTGTTGGAATGTTTTTTGGAGTGCTCTGCATTTTAGCATGTACTAGCAGGAAGAGTTAATACTTCCTGCACCAGCACGGTGAAAGAAACCTACCTTCTCCATCTGTTTTGTTGTGTTGTCTCTGGCACCAAGGCCACGCACAGGGTAACTGAGCTGCTCAGAGGGGAGAAGAGGATGTTTTCTTTTTTCTTTCCTTTCTTCTGCGCTTTAAAAAAGTTCAGGCAGAATTCAGCATTTGATGGTGTTGAGTGAGGCCATGGTGAAATCAGTGATACCTGAGAAAAGAGTCATAAGGCACTTGTACACATGATGATTGTCATGATGTACATGTGATGACAATGTAATTTGTGTGGCTTAATGGTGTCACACATTACACATGTGCATTGGCGAGGCATGGGGGGTGCATGTGCACTGCCTGAGAGTGCCAGTGCACCCCTTGACTGGCTGCGCATGCTGCTCAGGCGATGGGTGTGGGGTGGGGTAGGCAGGAGTGTTGGTGCCCTCCCTGTGAGCGCCAGCTGGGAGCGGCACTCCTGGAAGCGGCTGGAGCC